>NC_133148.1:41187061-41399561 GCF_048418815.1 Hemitrygon akajei
TTTTTAATCAAATGCTGTCACATTGAGTTGGAAGGTATATTCAGAAAGTCTCCAGGCGCGTACACACCCCCACACACTCTCTCTCTCTCTCTCTCTCTCTCTCTCACACACACACACACACACACACACACACACACACACACACACACACACACACACACACACACACACACACACACACACACACACACACACACACACACACACACCCTCCCGGAGGAACAGCAGGTCAGGCAGCATCTGTGGAAAAGAGTAAACAGTCGAGATTTTGGGCTGAGGCCCTTCGAGGATGCTGCCTGACCTGCTGAGCTGCTCCAGCATTGTGTGTGTTGCCAAAGTTCATGCTTCTGAAAGATCCAGGTAAGAACAAAAAAACACCTTCAACCTGTCTGTATCGGTATGTCTGGCAGTCATGCCAGCAGGGTTGGACAACAGTTGTACCATAAGATATAGGAGCAGAATTAGGCCATTTGGCCCATCGAGTCTGTTCCACCATTTCCTCATGGCTGATTCAACTTTTGTCTCTCAGCCCCAATCTCCTGCCTTCTCCCTGTATCCCTTCATGCCCCGACCAATTAGCAATCTATCGACCTCTCCCTATGACTGGGCTCCGCAGCTGCCAGTGGCAAAGAATTCCATGGATTCACCACACTCTGGCTGAAGAAATTCCTCCTCATCTCCGTTCTAGAAGGACACCCCTCCATCCTGAGGCTGTTTTACATGCTGTGATAGCTAGTGGCGCAGAATTCAATGGTAAAGCAGCCATAATGCAATAACTGTAGCAAGGGAAAATCATCAAAATGTCTGGTACTTATCCTCAGCATGCCTGACAGTTTCAATGAAATTCATCCTAACAACTTTGGATGTTTGTCAGTCTTTGTTTACACATAGTTTTTTCATAAATTCTATTGTGCTGTATTCCCTGTAAATGCCGGCATGAAAATTAATCTCAAGGCAGTCTATGGCAACATATACGTAATTTAACAATAAATTTTAAATACTTACTTAATTAAACTTGCCATAAGATAATAGGGCTGCTATTTAGCAATCCAAGAAACCTTTGATAATGAGATTTATGTTTCTCAATTTGATTCAATATTCACTGTTTCAAGAGAACTGTTTAAACAGTGGAATCTCATTCCCACAGTCAGAAAATTATGCAGGCATTTAAAAAACTTACGGAGCACAAACGTGTCTTCTTTTTCAAGAACTAAACAAGTCAATGGAATCAACTTTCAGTTCAAAGTGAAAACATTACTAAAACACACATGCAGTGCTCAGTAAGTTTCATAATTTAGTTCTTTTTATTTCTTTTCCTGATTTTTTTCCTCTCTAGTCGTTTGACCTTTCAATTTGTTTCAATATCATACTACTGAAGGAAAGATAACATTAGTGCTGCTCTTCAGCAAGGACCAAGGTCTGGATAATTCACTCGCTTCTGCTATCAGCTTACTTTTCTGGCTGTTTGTGGGCCAAAAATACAACTGAAATATGAAAAAAGTACAACTAAGAGAGACCAGCTTGAACAAAATCTGTCCCAACTCTACAGCCGATTATGGAAAGTTCCTTTCTAATTTGTTAAAGAGCATCATTCGAAAGATTTGATTGATTATAATTTGCTTTCCATAGCTGAGGCTCATAATCCAAAATACCAGCGGCTTTAGCAAATGTAGAGAAAGCAGACAATCTATTGTACAGAAATTTAAGGCTGAATTTGTGAGGGTGGTTTTGAAATGAAAAAAATGTAAAGCATTTATCTGGAAACAAGTTTTCTCCAGCAACACAGAGAATTATCAGTAAAACTTTCCTTTATTCTACGAAATGTAATTGAAGAGTTCTTACCAGAATAAGCTGTGCTGTCAGCTGCCCGTTCAGATTGTTTCTTCTGCAATTGAACAAGATTTGATGAAGGGAGAAGGAGAAGGCAAAGCGGTGTGCGTATCAGCACAGAGTGTCCTGCAGTCAGTAGTAGATCCTGAGTGGGCAGAACACAGCTGGAGTAACGTGAAGAATCCTAACGTCAGGCAGTGAGTCTAGCACATGCCTTAAAGTGTGAGAGGGTGTGCTGAGAGAAGGAAAGGGGAGGGAAGGGTGGGTTAACACACTGCAGCTTCAGCTGGCTCAGGAAACACTGACGTCAGAATGGCAACTTTGCTCTAAGCTTATCCACAGATGTCCCTTCCTGAGGGTCTGGAAAACATTATTGGATTATCTCTCAGCACCGTTGACTGACCCAGTTGAGAGGCTGGCTCAGCCACCTTTACTCCAGTTTTATTCCGCCTGCAATAAAAGCTTATTCAGATCAACAAAATCGGAGCTTTCCAGCCTGTCAGTAATCAAGATGCTACGGAACACAGGCTGTACTTGCAGAGGGTGCAGAAGAGGGATGCTGCCTGGCTCAGAAGGAATGTGCTGTCACGAGAGGCTGGATAAACTAGGGTTGTTTTCTCCGGAGCGGCGGAGCTGGGGGGAGATCTGATAGAGGTTTATATGATTACGAGAGGCATAGATAGAGTGGACAGGGAGTATCTGTTTCCCAGGGTAGAAATGTCCAGTACCAGAGGCCGTGCATTGGAGGTAGGTTCAAAAGGGGATGTGAGGGATAAGTTTTTTTTTACTCAGAGAGTGGTGGATGCTTGGAATATGCTGCCTGGCGTGGTGGTGGAGGCAAATACATTAAAGGCTTTTAAGAGACGTTTGGATGGGCACATGATGTGAGGAAGATGGAGGGATATGGTCATGAAGTAGGTAGGAGGGATTAGTGTTCGGGTGTATTGATTTTCTTTCTAGCTGGTTCAGTACAACATTGTGGGCCAAATGGGCTGTTCCTGTGCTGTACTCTTCACTGTCCTATGTACTCCGTGGTGCATTGGTGTTAGAAACTGTCAAGGTGTTGTCGAGAGGGGCAGGTGTCACTAAAGTGGGTACAGAGAACAATTTAAAGAACAGGTACATTTCAGATTACATGAGAACATAAGAAATAGGAGCAGGAGTAGGTCTGGCCCATCAAGCCTGCTCCGCCATTCAATAAGATCATGCCTGATCTGGCTATGGACTCATCTCCACCTACCTGCCTTTTCCCCATAACCCTTAGTTCCCCTACTATGCAAAAATCTATCCAACCTTGTCTTAAATATATTCACTGAGGTAGCCTCCACTGCTTCATTGGGCAGAGAATTCCACAGATTCACCACTCTCTGGGAAAAGCAGTTCCTCCTCATCTCCATCCTAAATCTACTCCCCCGAATCTTGAGGCTATGTCCCCTAGTTCTAGCCTCACCTACCAATGGAAACAACCTTCCAGCCTCGATCTTATCTATCCCTTTCATAATTTGATATGTTTCTGTAAGATCTCCTCTCATTCTTCTGAATTCCAGCAAGTGCAGTCCCAGACAACTCATTCTCTCCTCATAGTCTAAACCCCGACATCTCTGGAGTCAACCTGGTGAACCTCCTCTGCACCGCCTCCAAAACCAGTTTATCCTTCCTCAAGTAAGGAGACCAGAACTGCACACAGTACTCCAGGTGCGGCCTCACCAGTACCCTGTACAGTTGCAGCATGACCTCCCTGCTCTTGAATTCAGTCCCTCTAGCAATGAGGGATTTGCCTGCTGCACCTGCAAACCAACCTTTTGTGATTCATGCACAAGCACTCCCAAGTCCCTCTGCACAGCAGCAATCTTTTACCATTTAAATAATAATCTGATCTTCCATTTTTCCCTCCAAAGTGGATGACCTCACATTTATCAACTTTGTACTCCATCTGTCAGACCCTTGCCCACTCACTTAACCTATCTATACCTCTCTGCAGACTCTCATATCTTCTGCACAATCTGCTTTTCCACTCAATTAGTATCATCAGTAAACTTAGATATACTACACTCATTCCCCTTTTCCAGATCGTTAATGTATATCATGAACAGTTATGGGCCCAGCACCAACCCCTGCGTCACATCGCTCAGCACTGATTGCCAACCAGAATATCACCCATGTATCCCAACTCTCTGCTTTCTATTAGTTAACCAATCCCCTATCCATGCTAACACATCACCCCCACCTCTATGCATCTTTATCTTATGGATAAGTCTTTTATGCGGTACTTTATTGAATGCCTTCTGTAAATCCAAGTAGATAATGTCCATCTGTTCCCCTCGGGCCTTTTCCCCATACCCTTTGATGCCCTGGATAATTCACTGTTACCGTCAGGAAGGAGGTACAGAAGCCTGAAGGCACACACTCAGTGATTCAGGAACAGCTTCTTCCCCTCTGCCATCCAATTCCTAAATGAGCATTGACTCTTTGGACGCTAGCTCACTTTTTTTTAATATACAGTATTTCTGTTTTTCCATGTTTTAAAAATCTATTCAGTATGTGTAATTAATTTACCTGTTTATTTATTATTATTATTTTTATTTTATTATTATTACATTTTTTTTGCTGCTAGATTATGTATTGCATTGAACTGCTGCTGCTAAGTTAACAAATTCCATGTCACATGCCAGTGATAATAAACCTGATTCTGATTCTGATCCTGACCTATCTATCTCTGCCTTAAGTACACCCAGTGACTTGGCCTCCACAGCCGCTCCCGGCAACAAATGCCACAGATTTTTCCACCCTCTGGCTAAAGTAATTTCTTCGCATCTCAGTTCTAAATGGATGTCCTTCAAACCGGAAGTCGTGCCCTTTTATCCTAGAATCACCTACCATGGGAAATAACTTTGCCATATCTAATCTGTTCAGGCCTTTTAACATTTGGTATGTTTCTGTGAGCTCCCCCCTCATTCTCCTGAACTCCAGGGAATACAGCCCAAGAGCTGCCAGACGTTCCTCATACAGTAACCCTTTCATTCCTGGAATCATTCTTGTGAATCTTCTCTGAACCCTCTCCAATGTCAGCATATCCTTTCTAAAATAAGGAGCCCAAAACTGCACACAATACTCCAAGTGTGGTCTGACGAGTGCTTTATGGCGCCTCAACATCACATCCCTGCTCTTATATTCTAAACCTCTAGAAATGAATGCCAACATTGCATTCGCCTTCTTCACCACCGACTCAACCTGGAGGTTAACCTTTAGTGTATCCTGCACAAAGGTTCCCAAGTCCCTTTGCATCTCTGCATTTTGAATTCTCTCTCCATCTAAATAATAGTCTGCCTGTTTATTTCTTCCACCAAAGTGCATGACCATACACTTTCCAACATTGTATTTATTTGCCACTTCTTTGCTCATTCCCTTAAACTATTTAAGTCTCTCTGCAGGCTGTCTGTTTCCTCAATACTACCCACTCCTCCACCTATCTTTGTATTAAAGAAATCCAGTAAGTTTGTCAAACAGGACTTGCCTTTGCTGAATCCACGCTGTGTCTGCCTGATGGATCCATTTATTTCCAGATGCCTTGCTATTTCTTCTTTAATGATAGCTTCAAGCATTTTCCCAACTACAGACGTTAAACTAACTGACCTATCGTTACCTGCCTTTTGCCTACTTTCTTTTTAGAACAGTGGTGTGACATTCGCCATCTACCAGTCTGCCAGGACC
This sequence comes from Hemitrygon akajei, assembly GCF_048418815.1. NCBI lineage: Eukaryota > Metazoa > Chordata > Chondrichthyes > Myliobatiformes > Dasyatidae > Hemitrygon > Hemitrygon akajei. The sequence goes on from NC_133148.1 coordinate 41,192,603, forward strand.
TGCCCAGAGTCCAGAGAATTTTGGTAAATCAGCACCAAAGCCTGTACTGTAACATCTGCCATTTCTTTCAGTACCCTGGGATGCACATTCCATCAGGACCAGGGAACTTGTCTATCTTCAGGCCCACAAGTTTGCTCAGCACCACCTCTTTAGTGATAGCTATTGTATCGAAGTCCTCACCTCCCATCGCATCCACAACATCTCTCTTTGGCATGTTAGTCGTGTCTTCCACCGTGACACAAAATAATCATTCAAAGCCTCTGCCATTTCCTCATTACCCAATATCAGTTCCCCCTTCTCTTCCTCCAAGGGGCCTACATTCACTTTAGTCACCATTTTCCACTTTATATAATTTTAAAAACTTTTACTGTCTGGTTTATATTTTGAGCCAGTTTATTTTCATAATCTATCTTCCCTTTCTTTATTGCTCTCTTAGTGGTTCTTGGTTGCTTTTTAAAGTTTTCAATTTTCCAGTTTCCCACTACTCCTGGCAACTTTGTATGCACGAGCTTTTAGTTTGATGCCTTCTTTTATTTCCTTAGTTATCCAAGGCTGGCTCTCCCCACCCTTACTGTCCTTGCTTTTAACTGGAATATACTTTTGTTGAACACTGTGAAAAAACTCTTTGAAAGTCTTCCACTGTTCCTCAACCGTCTCACCATTTAGCCTGTGTTCCCTGTCTACACTAGCCAAATCCTCCCTCACCCCATTGTAGTCTCCATTGTTTAAGAATAATACATTGGTTTTAGACGGAACTATTGCACCCTCCATTTGTACGAGAAACTCAATCATATGGTGATCACTCTTTCCAAGAGGATCACTAACTACAAGATCACTAATTTTACCTGTCTCATTGCACAGGACCAGCTTTAAGATAGCACGTTCCCTTGTAGGTTCAGTAAAATGCCGTTCAGGAAAGTCATCACAGATGCATTCTATGAAGTCCACCCCAAGACTGCCTCGACCAGCTTGATTCACCGATCTATGTGCAAGTTAAGGTCCCCCATGATAACTGCTGTTCTGTTGTTCCATGCCTCAGATATTCCTGTGTTTATTGCCTGTACCAGTGTATTGTTATTACTCCCACCAGATTAGGAATTAGGCTGCTGTTGGTTACTTCAAAATTCAAAGTAAATTTATTATCAAAGTTACCATATACAACCCTGAAGTTCATTTTCCTGCCCGTACTCAGTGAATCCACGAAACAGGGTAGAATCGAGCACCTCGCCCAACAGGACGGACAAACAGCCAATGTGCAAAAGACACCAATCTGTGCAAATACCAAGAAAGAAAAAGAAAGAAAAATAATAATATATAAATAAGCAACAAATATCGAGAATATGAGATGAAGAGTCCTTGAAAATGAATGCATAGGGACAGTTCAGTGATCGGGTGAGTGAAATAGAGTGAAGTTATACCTTTGGTTCGAGAGCCTGATGGTTGAGGGGCAATAACTGTTCCTGAATCTGCTGGTGTGAGTTCTGAGGCTCCTGTACCTCCTGGCAGCAGCGAGAATAGAGCTTGACCTGGGTGCTGGGGGTCCCTGATGATGGAAGCTCCTTTCTTGCAACAACACTGCGAGTAGATGTGCTCAGTGGTGGGGAGGGCTTTGCCCATGATGGACTGGGCTATATCCACTACTTTTTGTAGGAATTTTCATTCAAGGCCATTGGTGTTTCCGTACAGGCTGTGATGCAGCCACTCCACCACTCATCTATTGAAGTTTGTCAGAGTTTTAGATGCCATGCCAAATCTTTGCAAACTCCTAAGGAAGTAGAGGTGCTACTGTGCACTCTCTGTATTAGCACTTGGGTACAGGACTAGGACAGATCCTCTGAAATGATAACACAGAGGAATTTAAAGTTGCCGACCCTCTCCACCTCTGATCCCCCGATGAGGACTGGCTCATGGATCTCCCACTTCCTCCTTCTGAAGTCAATAACCAGCTCCTTGGTCTTTCTGACATTGAGTGAGAGGATATTGTTGTGGCACCACTCAGCCTCCCTCCTGTACACTGATTCATCACCACCTCTGATTCGGCCCACCACAATGGTGACGTCAGCATAGCACTGGAGCTGTGCCTAGTGTGAAGCGAGCAGAGCAGGGGCTGAGCACACAGCCCGGTGGTGCTCCTGTGGGAGGAATCTAAACTGACTGGAGTCTACAAGTGAGAAATCAAGGATCCAATTGGACAAGGGGGCGTCGAGGCCAAAGTCTTGAAGCTTATTGATTAGTTTTGAGTGGATGATGGTTTTCAATGCCAAACAAATTGAAACCGATTTATTATTGCTTTCCTTCTTTCGATATCATACAGTCTCTGACTTTACCTTAAGGCCCGTAACCCCTACGGAGCATCGGCCACCGGCAGCAGCAAACCGCTCGAAGATGTCTCCAGTGGGAGGCATTCAGACTGGCAGCATCACTGCCTGGTATGGAGGTGGGGAGTGGGGGGCATTCAGACTGGCAGCATCACTGCCTGGTATGGAGATGGGGGGTGGGGGGCATTCAGACTGGCAGCATCACTGCCTGGTATGGAGATGGGGGGTGGGGGGCATTCAGACTGGCAGCATCACTGCCTGGTATGGAGGTGGGGAGTGGGAGGCATTCAGACTGGCAGCATCACTGCCTGGTATGGAGGTGGGGAGTGGGGGGCATTCAGACTGGCAGCATCACTGCCTGGTATGGAGGTGGGGAGTGGGGGGCATTCAGACTGGCAGCATCACTGCCTGGTATGGAGGTGGGGGGTGGGGGGCATTCAGACTGGCAGCATCACTGCCTGGTATGGAGGTGGGGGGTGGGGGGCATTCAGACTGGCAGCATCACTGCCTGGTATGGAGGTGGGGAGTGGGGGGCATTCAGACTGGCAGCATCACTGCCTGGTATGGAGGTGGGGGGTGGGGGGCATTCAGACTGGCAGCATCACTGCCTGGTATGGAGGTGGGGGGTGGGGGGCATTCAGACTGGCAGCATCACTGCCTGGTATGGAGGTGGGGGGTGGGGGGCATTCAGACTGGCAGCATCACTGCCTGGTATGGAGGTGGGGAGTGGGGGGCATTCAGACTGGCAGCATCACTGGGTGGGGGGTGGGGGGCATTCAGACTGGCAGCATCACTGCCTGGTATGGAGGTGGGGGGTGGGGGGCATTCAGACTGGCAGCATCACTGGGTGGGGGGTGGGGGGCATTCAGACTGGCAGCATCACTGCCTGGTATGGAGGTGGGGGGGTGGGGGGCATTCAGACTGGCAGCATCACTGCCTGGTATGGAGGTGGGGAGTGGGGGGCATTCAGACTGGCAGCATCACTGGGTGGGGGGTGGGGGGCATTCAGACTGGCAGCATCACTGCCTGGTATGGAGGTGGGGAGTGGGGGGCATTCAGACTGGCAGCATCACTGGGTGGGGGGGTGGGGGGCATTCAGACTGGCAGCATCACTGCCTGGTATGGAGGTGGGGGGTGGGGGGCATTCAGACTGGCAGCATCACTGGGTGGGGGGTGGGGGGCATTCAGACTGGCAGCATCACTGCCTGGTATGGAGATGGGGGGTGGGGGGCATTCAGACTGGCAGCATCACTGCCTGGTATGGAGGTGGGGGGTGGGGGGCATTCAGACTGACAGCATCACTGGGTGGGGGGTGGGGGGCACTGTACAGGATCAAAATAAGCGGCAGAGAGTTGTAAACTCTGCCAGCTTCATCATGGGCACCAGCCTCCGTAGTATCCAGGACATCTTCAAGGAGCGATGCCTCAGGAAGGCAGTGTCCATCATTAAGGACCCCCAACACCCTGGACATGCCCTCTTCTCATTGCTACCATCAGGAGAGAGGTAGAAAAGCATGAAGACACACACTCAGTGATTCAGGAATAGCTTCCCCTCTGCCATTCTATTTCTGAATGGACATTGAACCCAAAAACACTACCCCACTACTTTTTTATTTGTTTTTGCACTATTTATTTAATTTAACAATTTGATAGACCCACTGTAATTTTCTCTCTATTATCATGTATTGCATTGTACTGTTACACAACATATGCCTGCGATATTAAACCTGGTTCTGATTGTTTCTGGTTGGGAGTCCTCTGTCCCGGGCCAGGTTTTCAGGATATCTATCCCAGGTGTGGCCCCTCTTCTCCTTCCTGTTCCAGGAATGAGGAGTTTCTGTAGCACCGAGTTTTTACGAGATGAGGTTGCTGGCCCTCCTCCTTCCCCAGCCGGGCATGGGGCTTTTCATGGCAGAGTTCATACACTGTTAGAGTGTGATATAAAAACAAAACTCACGGTACAAGCCAGCAAAGGCACTGGGCGGGAGCAGAGGCTTTATAAGGCATTGGTCAGACCAAACTTGGGACATTGTGAGCAGTTTTGGCCCGGTATCTGAGAAAGGCTGTGCTGACATTGGAGAGGGTCCAGGGGAGATTCTGACGCCAGTGTTTGCAGTCACTCCGCGCCTATTCTGCGGCCACTGTACTCAACACAGTCAAAAATAAAAAGGATCCCAGGAATGAAGGGGTCAACATATGAGAAACGTTTGGCGGCTCTGGGCCTGCACTCGCTGTTTAGAAGAATGGGGGTGTATCTCAATGAGACCTATTGATTGTTGAAAGAGAGTGGATATAGAAAGGATGTTTCCTGTGGTGGGGAGTCTCAGACCAGAGGGCTCGGCCTCAGAATAAAAGGGCGCTGCCCCTTCAGAACAAATATGGAGGAATTTCTTTAGCCAGAGGATGGTGACTCTGTTGAATTCATTGCCCAAGATTAGTCAGCTCCATCGTGGACACTAGCCTCCGTGGTATCCGAGACATCTTCGAGGAGTGATGCCTCGGAAAAATAGAGGCACTTCCGTGCTTTCTTCATAATTTCCCAGGACAGGTCCTCTGAATGATAACAGCGAGGAATTTAAAGTTGCTGACCCCCTCCAACTCTAATTTCCCCAGCGACGACTGGCTCATGGACCTCTAGGTTCTTCCTCCTGGTGTAAATGGTTATTGGAGAAGGCAAGAGAATAGATTTGAGAGGGATATTGTATATTTAATATTTCAGTATTAATTAACATATTGCTTGATTCAGCATTCTTTGTTGTTTAAGTAATTTTAAATAGTTCAAATACAAGATTCTTTCTCCCTGTGGCTGTAAGACTCTACAATTTCCCCTCCTTGAGTACATAAGCACATGGTTTCATTGAACATCTGTATATTGCACGATTACTTTGTAATGCACATTTTGTATTCTTTTGCGTTCCTCAATGTTTACATTTTGTATTTTGAAAGTATACATTTCTGACTGAGCATCCTTGCAACCATAATTTCCTTTGGATAAATAAAATTTTATCTCATCTTATGCTTTTTTTTTCATGAAATTTCGGTTTGATGGAAAACTATTTCCAAGAAACTTTGCAAGCGAGGGCGGCCACTTCACTGGCCAGAACGTACCAGTCTCAAGGTGTGCCAATTAACCAGAATCCACCGAATATCCTTCCTTTGGTTGGGGGGCCGGATCTGAACTCAATATTGATGCAATGTTACTGGGGCTCCATCTTTATTCTTCTCTGGAGCACCAGGGGTCTGAGGGGTGACCTGATAGAGATAAGATTCTCTGTGCTGAAGGACTTTGGCTCGAAACTTCAAATGCCTATTCACTTCCATAGATAATGGCTGATCTGCGATTTCCCTCCAGCATTTTGTGTGAGCAAGGCAAGTTTTTGAAGAGGACAGTGGTAGGTGTCTGAAATTCATTTCCAGAGTCGGTGGTGGAAAGCAGATATTACAGCATTTAACATTTGTCTAAGTGCCACTTAACATTTAAGAGGCACTTAGACAGACTCATGAACAGTTTAGGAACAGTTACTACCCCTCAATCATCAGGCTCTTGAAGCAAAAGTGATAACTTCACTCAGTTTCATTCGCCCCATCATTGAAATGTTCCCACAACCAATGGATTCACTTTCAAGGACTCTTCATCTCGTGTTCTCGATTATTTATTTATATTATTGTTTCTTCTTATTGTATTTGCACAGTTTGTTGTCTTCTGCACACTGGCTGGCCACCTTAGTTAGGTGGTCGTTCATTGGTTTGGTTACAGTTACTACTCTAAAGATTTAGTGAGTATGCCCACAGGAAAATGATTCTCAGGGTTGTATATGGTGACATATATGCTCTTTGATAATAATTTTACTTTGAACTTTGAAAAGGCAGGGATTCGAGAGATATAGACAACGTGTGAGCAGATGGAATGAGTTGGATAGGCTTCATGGTTGACACAGATTTGATGGGCTGAAGGGCCTTTTCTTATGTTGTACTGTTCTCTGTTTTGCTCAAATTCTGGTGCAATGGAGGCTAACCTGCTGTTTGCCTTCCTAATTAATTGCTGCAAGATGTTGGAAATGGATTCCTCCTCACTCAATGTCACCTCCTGTATCCAGTGGGAAATGATACACGTCCTCAGCAGTCCTGATGGACTCGATCGGGAATGTCCATCATTCCTTTCCTCCGCAGACCCACCGAGTTCCTCCAGCAACTTGCTTTTTTTCCAGCTCTGAAATTCTCAGCGATTAACAAATCCTTCAGATGTTGTGCTCTGGCTGGTTGCCACTGCTCGAGGGCATCCACTCAGTGGCCGCGTTATTAGCCACAGGAGTGGACCCTGGTGTGGTCTTCCGGTGCTGTGGTCCATCCACCTCAAAGTCGCATGGGCTGTCCGTTCAGAGATGCTCTTCCACACACCACTGCTGGCTCTTTCCTGCAGCAGTGTTGGTCCTCCGTGTTCAGTGCCAGTGGCTCGGCTTTCACTACTGTCAGTCACCCCTCATTCTTCTGAATTCCAGTGACTAGAGGTCCAGAGCCATCGAACGTTCCTCATATGACCTTCTAGTTTTAGACCCCAACAGGGGTCTTGACTATCCCCCTATCCCCTTCAAAACTTTATGTACCCCATTAAGGTCACCCCCTTCAGCACTACTGGTCCAGGGGAACAAGTCACAGCCTCTTCAACTTCTCTCTATAATTCAAGCTCCGCAGTTAAGGCAACACCCCTCTCTGCGCTCTCTGTAGCTCCATCGCACACTTCCTATCGCGTGGCGACCAGAATGCACACTGTACTTTTCTGAGGCCTCGCCAACATTTTGTACAGCTATTGTTGCCCTAACTCCTGTACTTAATGCTGCAGCCGATGAAAATAAGCATACCTCGTGCCTTCTTCACCACCCTGTCTCCCTAAGTTCTAAATAGGTAGAACTATCTAATTACTTAGGGATAGGTCGATAGTTCCCTGATAGTAGGCACTTTCAGAAAACTGTGCACCCACCCCTAAGTACCTCTGTTCAACTAGAGTTCCCAGTGCCCTGTCATTCACTGTGTCTGTCTCCGCCTGGTTTAGCTTCCCAGAATGCATCAACTTGGCCAAGTTAGGTATTATCAATCCGTGGCCTCCTCTACCGCCGCGGGTTGGAGGAACAACACCTTATATTCCGTTTGGGTAGCCTCCAACTTGATGGCGTGAATATCATAGAACATAGAAATCTGCAGTACATTGCAGGCCCTTCGGCCCATAACGTAGTGCCAACCATGTAACGTACTCTAGAAACTACCTAGAATTTCCTTACTGCATAGCCCTCTATTTTTCTAAGTTCCATGTACCTATCTAACAGTCCCTTGAAAGACACTACTGTATCCGCCTCTTGAACTTCTGGTAATGCCACCCCCCCCCCCCCCCCGCCTTCACCATTCCTCAGCCCCTTTTCCCTCTCTCTCCTTGCCTGCCCATCGCCTCTCTCTGGGGTTCCCCCCCCCCTTTTCTTCCATGGCCTTCTATCCTCTCCTATCAGATACCCCCTCCTCTTTCACCAATCAACCTCCCAGCTCTTTACTTCACCCCTCCCCCTCCTGGTTCACTATCACATTGTGTTTCTCTCTCCTCTCCCCTCACTTTTTAAATCATTTTTTTTCTCCAGTCCTGCCTAAGGATCTCAGCCTGAAACGTAGACAGAGAATAACAGAACTCTGAGTGCCCCCAGCATTTTGTGTGTGTTGCCTGGATTTCTAGCATCCGCAGATTTTCTCTTGTCTGTGATTAAATACTGTCTGCCAATTTCCTTTGTTCATTTTCCCTGGTGATCAATATCTGATAGTAACCTTAGACAAACTTCATTGTCCGCTCGACCACCACTTTCAGTGTCACCTTTAAATCTACTAATCGCGCCAACTACTTCCTCATCCAAGTCATCGTTCTGCCGTACACATACATTCAGTACCTAATGAAGTGGCCACTGAGTGTATGTTCAAAGTCTTTTGTAGCCCATCTACATCAGGATTCAAAGCTGACGTTTGCTCTTCTACACTGATGGTTCTTTGATATACTACCACCCACCTGTCAGCTGCAGCATGTTATCTAAAACTTTGACAGACTTCTATAGAAGTGTGGTGGAGAGTACATTGACAGGTTGCATCACAGCCTGGTGTGGGAAACATCAATACCCTTGAATAGAAAATCCTACAAAAAGTAGTGGACACAGAGCAGTCCATCACTGGTAAAGCCTTCCCCACCATTGAGCACATCTACGCAAGAGCGCTGTCTCGGGAAAGTACCCCTACCATCCAGGCCATTCTCACGTCTTGCTGCCTCCATCAGGAAGAAGGAACCGGAGCCTCAGGACTCACACCACCAGCTTCAGGAACAGTTATTACCCCTCAACCGTCAGGCTCCCGAACCCGAGGGGATAACAATTTCACTCACCCCAACACTGAACTACTTCCATAATCTATGGACTCACTTTCCAGGACTCTTCTTCTCATGGTCTCAATATTTATTGATGTTTATTTATTATTATTATTAATTTGTTTGTTTTTTTCATTTTGCACTTGCACAGTTGTTGTCTTTTGTACATTGGTCGTCTGTCCATCTTGTGTGTGGTTTCTCATCGATTCTGTTGTATTGCTCATCACACAATGGATCCCGTAGTACTTTGACGATATATTTACTTTGCACCAGTCTGGCCGCTCTCCTCTGCCCTCTCTCATTAACAAGGCACTTCCACCCACAGAACTGCCACGCACCAGATGCCTTTTCTTTCTCAGAATTGGAATGAGGTTTATTATCACCGACATGTGTCGTGAAATTTGTTAACTTAGCAGCAGCAGCACAAAACACTACATGATAAACACTGAGAAAGCAAATAAGTAAATCAATTACAGTATGTATATATATATATATATATATTTGCATATTGAATAGCTAAATTAAAAATAGTGCAGAAACCGAAATAATAAAAGTGAGGTCTTCTTCATGGGTTTTTTCATGGGTTCATGGGTCCACTTAGGAATCAGAGTATTCTCTGTAATACTCTGGAGACTGTTGTGCATGAAAATCCCAGGAGATCAGCAGTTTCTGAGATACTTAGGTCACATTTCTTCCCCATTCTGATCTGAATGACAACTGAACCTCTTGACCATGTCTGCATGCTTTTATGCATTGAGTTGCTGACACATGATTGGCTGATCAGATATTTGCATTAGTGGTATATATAATTATCTGGATAGACAGAGTCTGATTAGGAACAGTCAACATGGATTTGTGCGTGGAAGGTCATGTTTGACAAATCTTATTGAATTTTTTGAAGAGGTTACTAGGAAAGTTGACGAGGGTAAAGCAGTGGATGTTGTCTATATGGACTTCAGTAAGGCCTTTGACAAGGTTCCACATGGAAGGTTAGTTAGGAAGGTTCAATCGTTAGGTATTAATATTGAAGTAGTAAAATGGATTCAACAGTGGCTGGATGGGAGATGCCAGACAGTAGTGGTGGATAACTGTCTGTCAGGTTGGAGGCCGATGACTAGTGGTGTGCCTCAGGGATCTGTACTGAGTCAAATGTTGTTTGTCATATACATTAATGATCTGGATGATGGGGTTGTAAATTGGATTAGTAAGTATGCAGATGATACTAAGATAGGTGGCATTCAGGTTCTCACGACCAGACTGTGCAACAGTTTCTTCCCCCAAACTATCAGACTCCCCAATACCCAGAGCCTGGACTGACACCTTGCCCTATTGTCCTGTTTATTATTTATTGTAATACCTGCACTGTTTTTGTGCACTTTACGCAGTCCTGTGTAGGTCTGTAGTCTAGTGTAGCTTTCTCCGTGTTGTTTATTTACGTAGTTCAGTCTAGTTTTTGTACTGTATCATGTAACACAATGGTCCTGAAAAACGTTGTCTCATTTTTACTACGTACTGTACCAGCAGTTATGGTCGAAATGACAATAAAAGTGACGACTTGACTTGAAGTAGGTTTTCAAAGCTTGCAGAGAGATTTAGGCCAGTTAGAAGAGTGGGCTGAAAGATGGCAGATGGAGTTTAATGCTGATAAGTGTGAGGTGCTACATTTTGGTAGGACTAATAATCAAAATAGAACATACATGGTAAATGATAGGGCATTGAGGAATACAGTAGAACAGAGTGATCTAGGTATAATGGTGTATAGTTCCCTGAAGGTGGAATCTCATGTGGATAGGGTGGTGAAGAAGGCTTTTGGTATGCTGGCCTTTATAAATCAGAGCATTGAGTATAGGAGTTGGGATGTAATGTTAAAATTGTACAAGGCATTGGTAAGGCCAAATTTGGAGTATTGTGTGCAGTTCTGGTCACCGAATTATAGGAAAGATGTCAACAAAATAGAGAGAGTACAGAGAAGATTTACTAGAATGTTACCTGGGTTTCAGCACCTAAGTTACAGAGACAGGTTGAACAAGTTAGGTCTTTATTCTTTGGAGCGTAGAAGGTGGAGGGGGGACTTGATAGAGGTATTTAAAATTATGAGGGGGATAGATAGAATTGACATGGATAGGCTTTTTCCATTGAGAGTAGGGCAGATTCAAACAAGAGGGCATGAGTTGAGAGTTAGGGGGCAAAAGTTTAGGGGTAACACGAGGGGGAAGAGAGAGTGTAGCTGTGTGGAACGAGCTTCCAGTAGAAGTGGTAGAGGCAGGTTCGGTATTGTCATTTAAAGTAAAATTGGATAGGTATATGGACAGGAAAGGAATGGAGGGTTATGGGCTGAGTGCAGGTCCGTGGGATTATGTGAGAGTAAGCGTTCTGCATGGACTAGAAGGGCCGAGGTGGCCTGTTTCCGTGCTGTAATTGCTATATGGTTACATAATGAGCAGGAATACAGGTGTACCTAATAAAGTGGCCAGTGAGTCAATTTGCTCATTCATATTATTTCATGCTGTTCAGGGTAGATCTTCCCCATGGCTGGAGATTGCCCCACCTCAGCGATCAGATTTTCCTGCTGATGTGCACTGCATTTAAGGGAGTTGGGTAATACTTGGCCTGGACACTGAGGAGGATTCCTTGGTCTTTCTCAAAAAAATGTGTTGCTGTCTTTGTTACAGTCCCGGGAGACGGCCCGGTCGTCTCTGGAATGCTGGAGCCCGCCCGCTGAAGTACAACTCACAACAGATGCCGTGCAATTTACCGTATATGCTGTTTGCAGAGAGTTTTATCGAGGGTCATTGTAAGTGTAATTAGACACAGGGGGATTATTAGAAAGAATTAACTTTGTCCCAAGTGGCAAGAGATTTAGTTCTGACAGGGTTAACTCTGCTTTGTGGAAACATTCCTGTGACCTAATCATTTTAAATTTACCTTCGCTCTCTGCCTTGGCTCCATATTTGGCCAGAAAAAAAATGAATCAGTTTCAATGCCAGATGAATTGTGAATGAGAAATTCTTTACTTGCGTGGGGTTAGGATTTCGGAAGAGGCCCTTCCGAGGAAAGTATGTTCATACTGAAAACACCTGGTCTGCGTTTCAGCCGGTGGGAACTGAAGGCTGACATCATTCTGTCGAAATTGGATTTAATCAGCCTCAAACAAGCTCTAAATCCAAAATGTGTTCTGATGTACATTTTGAAAAATTACTGCTAACTTAATACTCCCTGATACTCCTCTGTAGTATCTTAGACATCTTCAAGGAGCAGTGCCTCAAAAAGATGACATCCTGTTATCCAGGACCCCCATCGCCCTCGTCTCATCGCTACCATCAGGGAGGAGGGACTGGAGCCTGAAGACACACACTCAACGATTCAGGAACCCCTCTGCCATTCGATTTTTGAATGGGAATTGAACCCATGAACACCACCTCGCTACATTTAAAAAATTTCTATTTTTGCATGACTTATTTAATTTAACTATTTAAATCATATAGTTACTGTAGTTCACAGTCTTTTTTTCTCTTATCATGTATTGCATTGTACCGATGCTGCGAAGTTAACAAATTTCACGGCATGCTGGTAATATTAAACCTGATTCTGATTTCATCCATTTTGCTTGAATTCATCTAAATATAGCCCCTGAATCATCTCTCCTGTATGACCCTGAATACACCATATTCCAACATAACCTCTTCCATCTTGGCATGTGAAAATGTATCTAAACTTTACTTCATACTCCGTGGGTCCTCATCAGGTCAGTTATTTGGTTGTTGCGGCACTCAGTAACTGAGAAGGTTGCCACCGAATCTACCCCGTAAATCCTCCAATGAACCACGACCTTGTTGTAGGGTTTGGAGGCCTTCCTGCCACAATGACCCAGAGAGCTGTGCTGGCTGGAGTCAGGGCTTTACGCTTTGGGTCTTGGTAGGGTCACCCATGCCAAACAGGTCAAAGGGTAGAGGCCAGACTAAGAATGGTCCACCGGTCCTCCAGGTTCGGGGGTTCAGCTCAGGGCCGACAACCCTGACTGGTCAAACAAGACAGTTATGGAGACAGCAGTGAAGAATCCTTTCACATCTGAGTGCGACAGTATTCCTGACTCTCCACCGGGACTTGTGTGACTGACAGTAGTGGAAACCGAGAGGAAGTTACTGACACGATGAAGGAAGCCCTGAACACCACTGGGACGGAGAACTTTCATTGCTGCTCTAAAGGCCAACAGCATAACGGGCAGTACCTGGTTAATACTCAAGCTGAAATTCTTTGCTTTTAACCAAAGTAACCAAAAGAAAAACGTTTTCCCTGAAAAAATTGGGTTTTGGTTTATTCCACTCATCAAACTACACTCCACAACAAAGACCAGCAATGCTGTTTACTTTACGAATTCCACATATGGTTTTCATAATGTTGAAAAAGACCACAATTTATGTGGAATGTGTTGGTTTTGCGAGCAATGGTGGTAAAGATTGGAAGTACAGAGAGAAATTGAGAGTAAAGCAAAAGATGTTCTTCATTCTGTGAAAGCTGCATGGACCTTCAGAAAAAATATTTTCAGTTCTGAAGTTGTCTGAAATTATTATTGATTTTAATTAGTTTATTTATTTTTATTTAGAGCCCATACTGCCCAATTACTCCCATGTGGACAATTAACCTACTGACCTGTACATCTTTGGAATGTGGGACCTGGACAACAGTTGATGCTTCTCAAAGAAACGAAAATATGCAATTTCTGCCAAACACCAATAAGATAAAAGTAAAAAGCAAAAAATATCATCAAGCCTTGTTTAATGTTGCAGTTTAGTGGGTAGGTTTACGGTCATCACTATTTTATTGAATTTGCAGTGGGAGAAGGCACATTGTGCTGGGCCTTGGTAAGAACCGTTCCCTGTTCTCTTTGTGTTGGCTTACATTGTGTGGGTTGCCCTCTCTTCAGTCAGTGTGAACAGCTTGATTTGGCTTACTTCCTTGAAGTTGTCATAGCCACGGGTGGTAATGGGGACAAGCTCCCACAACCTCTTAAATACCCCCAATATCATGCGTCTCAAACAGCCCCTGACAAGCAAGTCCAGCTGCTAGCCCTCACGCCTGGCTTAGCTACTAAGCTCGGCAGAACTGCTTTCTGCTGACAGGAGAAGGGGCAAAGGCGGGTTATTGGCGCCTTAAAGCCAGTTGTTTCAGGCAGATGTGACTTGTCAGCCGTGGTTGGCAGCTCGTCGAGGAGAAAGAAATTTCTGATCTCAACCCTCCGCTGCCTTGCGGTCACACCCACTCACAGGGAAGGGTTTGGGAGTAAACCCTGCTGGAGACCCTAAGGCAGTCCAACTTCGAGTTCAATGCTGACTGGCAACCCCTGTGACACTGCTGGTGCCAAACCGTTTCGGTCTCTGCCATTCCTTTGGGCTCATCAGCTGCGTGGAAATTACTGCATGGCCAACAGCTTGGTCTCCATAGCGAACTGGCCTAGCTGGCTTGCATATCATGTAGAGACGGCTGTTATGCAACACCCACAGCTGAACCCAGCCAAGGGAGGGCCTCACTCCTCATAAAGCCGGCAATGATTAAACTCGGGGGGGGGGGGGGGGTGAGGGGAGGGGGCATTAAGATCAAAGGTTTTCATACGCGTATGGGCCAGGCTCCAGGAAGCAGACGATCCATTCGCTGGTACAAACAAGAGGATGGGTCTTACACCTAACATCTAGTGTGCTACAAAACACAATGCTCTGCTGACCGTGACCCTGGAAAGCGTGGCCCACCACTCATATCTCAGCAAAGGCAGGCATCAATGATGAATGAGAGAAATTCCGCAGATGCTGGGAATCCAAAGCAACGCACAGAAAATTGCTGGAGGAACTCAGCAGGCCAGGCAGCATCCGTGGAAATGAACAAGCAGCCAGGACTCCTGTTGGCGGGTCTCGGCCTGAAACGTTCATTTCTATAGATGCCGGCTGGCTTGCTGGGTTCCTGCAGCATTGTGTGTGTGTGTGGTTTTGTTCCGTAATGCCGGCACCTGCACACTCTTTCGTGTCTGTAGTCGAGAGTTGTTTCTGCCTGCCAGCAAGTCGCTGCTGTGCTTCAGCAGCGCCATCTTAATCCTGAATCACACAGACTGCTAGATCGATTCCGAGGGCCTCACGCCTCACTGTCTGGCGGCAAAACAGCCACCGTCTTTCCAATATCACAGCGGCTTCAGGACATTCAGAGATGGTGAAAGTTGCTAAAAAAAAACACACATTTTTTCCTTTCCATTCTTCTGAAATTGAGAAAAGAGTATACCTGAGGTAGCTTTTGGCAACAGTCTGGATAATGCTTACAGCAAGAGTACATTCCAATCAGACTAAATGCTTAACTTGGGTCAGAGTGTAAGATGATTAACAATAAATCATCTATTTATAGCCTTGTTTAGTATTTGTTTTCCCCATCAACTTTAAACGGTTTCCTCTGCAGGAACAGCAGCAGCAGGACCTGCCAGCTCAGGCTTTCCAACTCTGCTGCTTTCCTCCTGCTTCACCCTGGCGGCTCGGCAGTGGAGTGGGTTACAGTACCAGCGACCCAGGAGCCTGTACGTTCTCCCCGAGACCGCGCGGGTTTCCTCCGGGTGCTCCGGTCTCCTCCCACAGTCCAAAGACGTACCGGCTGGTAGGATAATTGTTCGTTGTAAATTGTCCCGTGACTAGGCTGGGGTTAAATTGGGGATTGCCGGGCGACACAGCGCAAAGGGCCAGCAGGGCCTAATCCGCACTGTATCCCAATCAATCAATAAATAAACAAACAGACAGATAGGTAGATAGATAAATAGATGGATAGAAACTCCACCATGATTTGTACCCAATCATTGACTCGTCCTTCCTTACATTCATGGTACACCCATCATCTGCTCTCTCATCCTCGACTCTATCGTACTGGTTCCCATCCCTCCGCCATATTAGTTGAAGAGCGAGGGCTTGTCCTGAGCAACAGCCACACAGCTCCTCCGCCGTCGGTCGTACTGGACTTGCTATTTTCTACATTACCAACGTCCATCGTTATCTTGTGTTCACAAGAAAAACATCCAAGACAGTCATTTGCTGGACTACTCGCCACCTCTGACGCCTTCCCCTTGGGTGCCGGTGCCCCACCGCCACCGACAACTCGCCAGTGGGTCAGAGCTGCCGCAATTGATGGTCCCGGTACGCAGTGGTGTCTTGAGATCGCACAAAGGAAGCAAAGGACCAACGATTACAGCTTTGTTTGGGCCTGGAGGGGCCGCAGCGATGGAGCACACCACCGTCCGGCCTGTGCTGTAATGCTCCGTGTCTCTAAGAGGCGGAGCAAGAGGTTCACCTCACCCAAAGGTGAGCTGCCGGCTGGCGGGTGGCAGGAGCACCTTACGCCTCCTCGGTGAAGACACACTTGCACCCCGCCACGCTCAGTATAACATCCTTATCACCACTTTGCAATACCAATTAACTTGCCAACTTTGGACTGCGGGAGGAGTAAGAACACTTGGAAGAAAGTTCAAAGTTCAAGGTACATTTATTATCAAAGTAGGTATAAGCTACACAGCCTTGAGAGTGGGCTGTTTACAGACAGCCACAAAACAAGGAACCTGAAAGGACCCGGTTTAAAAAAGAAAGACCGACACGCAGCGTGCAGAGGAGAAAAAGAAGTAAATAATGCAGACAATAGAAGCAAGCAACAGCAGTCAGAAACAAGTCGAGTCCATAAGCCTGAAGCCTGGAGCAGGCCCACAGCCTCAGCCTCAGTTTGTCACACCGTGGGGCAGATCATCGCGAAGCTCGCAGACACAAGGCGTGGAGTGGCCGGAGCACGACACATCCTCAACCTCGGCGCTGAGGAGCAGCGAGGAGAACCGACTCCGGCCCTCGCCTCTGGTCCTGGCACCCTGCCCTTTCCAGACACCCCACCCTGCAAAAACTCATTTCAGTGAGGTAGCACCATCAGTTTGCGAGAGACTCCCGGAACTTCTGGGAGAGGTGGAATGTCTGCCCTTCCAGTCCATCTGCCCGGTGTTTAAATTGTCCAAGCACCACTCGGACCCCGCCACAGTGATACCCTCAGGGCTGGTTCCAGTCCACCCTCAACCTTTCCAAATCAGCCCAAACCTTAGATGGATCAAACCTCACTCCCGCTCCAAATCAACTCTGCTTCAACTTGTTTCCACTGTGCTTGCTCCATCTCCATCTCTGACTTTCCCTTGAACCTCACTCCAGCTACTCGAACATACCTGGACTTCGCGTCTCCAACTCCGCCTCGCCGTGACCCTCGGACCAGCCTCGTCTTTGCTCACATCTTCATTGCTTGCGGCTGCCACAGCTTTCCACCTAAAATGTGGTATGAATAATTTTGTCATATCTCTTGCTTTGAAAGCTGTCGTCCACCTTCAGTAGCGCTATCTTAAACCAGAACTCGGGTGTTGATTGTAGATTGTCCGGTAATTAGGCCAGTGTTAAATAGGTCGGCTGTGTGGCTTGTTTGGGTCAAAAGGGCCTGTTCTGCACTGTATTGCCAAATAAATAAATATGTCGGCTTTGTTATTTTGGTTTATTATTGTCACATGTACTGAGGCACAGTGAAAACATGTTTTCAACACCATCCATACGGATAAAATCATTACAATGGTGCATTGAGGTGGCGATTGTCCACCTGGTGTGACATTGACAGGGAACCTGTGAGGGACAGCTTTTAAAGTGGAAAAGCCGTTGCCCTGGGGCAGTTGCACTCTCTCAACTTCAGAAGTCCAGGTCCAGAGGTACGAACAAGGGTCACAAACTGGGGTTTTCCCTGGTTGCCGTGGACGACCATGACGCCTTCTGTGTGTTGTCATGTCCTTCACTCTCCACGGAGCGTTGCAGAACCGCCTTCCTGGCCGTTGGACCTCACTGTAGATCGCATCCGCTGAGCTGACTTTCCACACAAGGACAGGCATGTCCCTCTCTCACCGGGGTACGAGGCTGGTTTAGCCCACCTGACGAAGCGGTGTGCCAGGGGTGTGGCCGCTGTCGCACGCCAACAGCTACTTGGAGCCACGGGTGGGGACCGAAGGTGAGTGAGCTGCCCCAGGATGGACACTGCAAGCTCCTTCACCAGAGGTGCTGCCCCTCCCCGGATGCCCCGCACATTCCGCACTGGGGTCGTACAAGGTAAAACAATAACTGAATGCAGAACGAGAGTGTTACAGTTACGGAGAAAGTGAAGTGCAGGTAATCGGTAAAAGGAACAAGGTCACAATGAGGTAAATTGTGAGGTCAGCAGTCTATGTCAGTGTGCTAGAGAAACATTCAATATTTCTATAACAGCGGGATTGAAGCTGCCCTTGAGCCTGGTGGGATGTGCTTTTGGGCTGTTGTGTTCTCTGTCTGATGGGAGAATATCTGGGGTGGGTGGGATCTTTGATGATGTTGGCTGCTTTCTTGAGGCAGTGAGAAGTGTAGACAGGGCCCGTAAAGAGGAAGCTCGATTCTGTGTCTACAACTCAAACATACGACATTCCGCAGGTGTTGGAAATCCAGAGCAATACGAACAAAACGCTGGAGGAACTCTGCAGGTCAGGAGCATTCTCTCACTTCTCTTCTTCTCACCTGCCTATCACCTCCCCTTCTCCCTCCCTTTCTCCTAAGGTCCGTTCTCCTCTCCTATCAGATCCCTTCCTCTCCGGCCCTTTATCTTTCATATACGCCCAGCTTCACCCATCACCCTCTTGCAATCCTCCTTCCCCTCCCCCACCTTTTTATTCTGACATCTTCCCCCTTCCTGTCCAGTCCTGAAGAAGGGTCTCTGAAACAGAAACGCTGACTGTTTATTCATCTCCATAGATGTTGCCTGACCTGCTGAGCTCCTGCAACATTGTGTGTGTGTTGCTCTGGATTCAAAGTTCAAAGTAACATTTATTATCAGAGTACATACACATCACCACATACAACCCTGAGATTCTTTTTCCTGTGGGCATACTCAGCAAATCCATAGAACAGTAACTGTGGACAGGGTCTATGGACAACAAACTGTGCAAATGATCGTGGTTAAGACCGAGATAACCCATGTCAATACGACACAGCACATAATGATGATAAATGAATGAGTCCTTCACCCATTCACTCATCACATCCCATTCCTCACCCATTCACTCATCACATCCCATTCCTCACCCATTCCTACATCACATCCCATTCTTCAGCCATTCACTCATCACATCCCATTCCTCACCCATTCCTACATCACATCCCATTCCTCACCCATTCCTACATCACATCCCATTCCTCACCCATTCCTACATCACATCCCATTCTTCACCCATTCCTACATCACATCCCATTCCTCACCCATTCCTACGTCACATCCCATTTCTCACCCATTCCTACATCACATCCCATTCTCCACCCATTCCTACATCACATCCCATTCTTCACCCATTCCTACGTCACATCCCATTCCTCACCCATTCCTATGTCACATCCCATTCCTCACCCATTCCTACATCACATCCCATTCCTCACCCATTCATTCATCACATCCCATTCCTCACCCATTCCTACATCACATCCCATTCTTCACCCATTCCTACGTCACATCCCATTCTTCACCCATTCCTACGTCACATCCCATTCCTCACCCATTCCTACGTCACATCCCATTCCTCGCCCATTCCTACGTCACATCCCATTCCTCGCCCATTCCTACGTCACATCCCATTCCTACGTCACATCCCATTCTTCACCCATTCCTACGTCACATCCCATTCCTCACCCATTCCTACATCACATCCCATTCCGCACCCATTCCTACGTCACATCCCATTCTCCACCCATTCCTACGTCACATCCCATTCCTCACCCATTCCTACGTCACATCCCATTCCTCACCCATTCCTACTTCACATCCCATTCCTCACCCTGACCTACTTCACATCCCATTCCTCACCCATTCCTACATCACATCCCATTCTTCACCCATTCCTACATCACATCCCATTCCTCACCCATTCCTACTTCACATCCCATTCTCCACCCATTCCTACATCACATCCCATTCTTCACCCATTCCTACGGCACATCCCATTCCTCACCCATTCCTACATCACATCCCATTCTTCACCCATTCCTACATCACATCCCATTCCTCACCCATTCCTACGTCACATCCCATTCTCCACCCATTCCTACATCACATCCCATTCTTCACCCATTCCTACGGCACATCCCATTCCTCACCCATTCCTACATCACATCCCATTCTTCACCCATTCCTACGTCACATCCCATTCCTCACCCATTCCTACGGCACATCCCATTCCTCACCCATTCCTACATCACATCCCATTCTCCACCCATTCCTGCGTCACATCCACTTCCTCACCCATTCCTTTCTTTTCTTTTTCAATCTTTTTATTAGTATTAATAATATTATGAACAAAATACAATTAATATATTGATAAAGGGATTACAAACATACAAATTCCCATTACACATGAAGGAATACATAAGCAATGAATACAGTATAAGTAAGTTTTCCCAAAACATGAACCATATAGTATATATATGAACAAGGTAAATCTAGATATTTCATAATATATAATATAAAAAAAGAAAAAAAAATATATGCAAAGTTGACTAACCTACTAATCTAGTATCTAAGGAAAAAAAAAGGAAGCAAAAAAAGAAAAAAAAACTAAAAAAAAAGAGGAAAAAAAGGGCTGTTTATAGTATCTCACAAGAATACATAAACATCAATGTCGTCAACTCCGATCCTCTCAACATAAATACGATTAAAGCTGAAAAAACCAATAAGCTTGGCACAGGGCCATATTACATCATATGAAAATATTGAATAAATGGTCTCCATATCTTTTCAAATTTAGTAGAAGTATCAAATACAGCACTTCTAATTTTTTTCTAAATTTAGACATAACATAGTTTGAGAAAGCCAATGAAATACCGTGGGAGGATTAATTTCCTTCCAATTCAACAAAATAGATCTTCTAGCCATCAAAGTGAGAAAAGCAATCATTCGACAGGCGGAAGGAGATATCCTCACCCTTTCCTACGTCACATCCCATTCCTCACCCATTCCTACGTCACATCCCATTCCTCACCCATTCCTACGTCACATCCCATTCCTCACCCATTCCTACGGCACATCCCATTCCTCACCCATTCCTACACCACATCCCATTCCTCACCCATTCCTACGTCACATCCCATTCTCCACCCATTCCTACATCACATCCCATTCTCCACCCATTCCTACAGCACATCCCAGTTTTCACTGAAGTGTTCACTTACTGAAATGCAAGATTTCATCATAAGATCCCCACAATCACAAATCACAATGATTGAGCTTTATAATTCTTAACTTGACCGTAAGTTAGTAAAGAAGCAAGAAAGATAAAGGGCCCATTCTCATGTTTAACAGTTTAATGTACAACATTGGAGCTCACAGTTTTCCCGTCTGTTCATTCTCCATCAATTCACACCCCCCCCCCCCCTCCGGGATTCCCGATCCCATTCCAAGTCCACCCCCTCCTGCAGACAACGACTTCCCCGTTCTGGCATCTTCTCTCTCCATCTTCCGCCAAACAAAAGCCCATGAAACCTTCTCTCAGGCACACAGGAAAGAACAACATGCCTCTCATTGGAGGGTGCACATTCCAAAGCCCCTGTTATCTCTAGTCATAAGCCAGACATCGCTGCTACAGAGAAACCATTACATCAGCAGTGAAACATTACAGAGAAACCATTACATTAGCAGTGAATCCTTACAGCATGTTACATATACGTCACCATATCCCACCCTGAGATTCATTTTCTTGCAGGCATTCACAGTAGGACAAAGAACTACACTAGAATCAATAAAAAAAAACTACACAGCAAGATTGACAAACAAAACCAATGTGCAAGAGAAGACAATCTCTGCAAATACAAAAAAAGAAAGAAAAAAAAGAGGGAGTGAGAGAGAGGAAGAGAGGGAGAGAGGGGGGAGAGAGAGAGAGAGAGAAAGAAAGAAAGAAAGGAAGGAAGATGAAAACATGAAATGTAGAGACCCGAAAAGTGTGTCCATAGGTTGTTGAGGTGAGTGAAGTTATCCACACTGGTTCAGGAGTCTGATGTGTTGAATCTGTTCAGTGTTGGGGTGAGTGAAGTTATCCACACTGGTTCAGGAGCCTGATGTGTGGAATCAGTTCAGTGTTGAGGTGAGTGAAGTTATCCACACTGGTTCAGGAGCCTGATGTGTTGAATCAGTTCAGTGTTGAGGTGAGTGAAGTTATCCACACTGGTTCAGGAGCCAGATGTGTGGAATCAGTTCAGAGTTGGGGTGAGTGAAGTTATCCACACTGGTTCAGGAGCCTGATGTGTGGAATCAGTTCAGTGTTGAGGTGAGTGAAGTTATCCACACTGGTTCAGGAGCCTGATGTGTTGAATCAGTTCAGTGTTGAGGTGAGTGAAGTTATCCACACTGGTTCAGGAGCCTGATGTGTGGAATCAGTTCAGTGTTGAGGTGAGTGAAGTTATCCACACTGGTTCAGGAGCCTGATGTGTTGAATCAGTTCAGTGTTGGGGTGAGTGAAGTTATCCACACTGGTTCAGGAGCCTGATGTGTGGAATCAGTTCAGTGTTGGGGTGAGTGAAGTTATCCACACTGGTTCAGGAGCCTGATGTGTTGAATCAGTTCAGTGTTGGGGTGAGTGAAGTTATCCACACTGGTTCAGCAGTATGATGGTTAAGGGTAATAACTGTTTCTGAACCTGCTGCTGTGGGATCTAAGGCTACTGTGCCTCCTTCCTGACCCTAACCCTATGCAGAATGGGAAGCTTGCACCGCAGAACCAACCCAAGCCATTACAAAACACTTTTCAGCAAGGGCATCTACGCGATAGCATGGGAAATGGCTCAGACACTCAGGGCAAACCTAATCCAAATGATTATGCCCAGCCAATTGACCGTTCACTGGGTGACACAGTAACAGAGAAGTTAGTGCATCGGTTTCAATTCCCAACACTGTCTGTAAGTACTTTGTATTTTCTCTCCGTGACCGTGTGGGTTTCCTCCCACATTCCCAAGATTTGTGAGTTAGTAGGTTGATCGGTCACATGGGTGTAACTGGGTGCCGTGGGCTCATTGGGCCGGAAGGGGCCGTTACTGTGCGGTATCTCTAACTCAGAATCCAAAATCTACTGTGATGGAAGGTCTCCGTGATATCGAGTGGGGCTTATTCATCAATAACGTGCTCAGGGACCCCAGCCTGGGTTTCGTCAGGACCACCCAGCCTCAGTCCGAACTCAGACCACCGAGCCTCAGTCCAAACACAGACCACCCAGCCTCAGTCCAAACACAGACCACCCAGCCTCAGTCCGAACTCAGACCACCCAGCCTCAGTCCAAACACAGACCACCCAGCCTCAGTCCGAACTCAGACCACCCAGCATCAGTCCGAACACAGACCACCCTGCCTCAGTCCGAACTCAGACCACCCAGCCTCAGTCCAAACACAGACCACCCAGCCTCAGTCCAAACACAGACCACCCAGCCTCAATCCGAACACAGACCACCCAGCCTCAGTCCGAACTCAGACCACCCAGCCTCAGTCCAAACACAGACCACCCAGCCTCAGTCCAAACTCAGACCACCCAGCCTCAGTCCGAACTCAGACCACCCAGCCTCAATCCAAACACAGACCACCCAGCCTCAGTCCGAACACAGACCACCCAGCCTCAGTCCGAACTCAGACCACCCAGCCTCAGTCCGAACACAGACCACCCAGCCTCAGTCCGAACACAGACCACCCAGCCTCAGTCCGAACACAGACCACCGACTGGAGTTCCAGGTGGGAGTTGCTCTTGACATTAATGCTGCATTTGAAAGAGTGGGGCTTTTTTGGAGTATCATCAGCAGTTCTGGGCCCCTTAGAAAAGATGTGCTGAAACTGGAGAGGGTTCAAAAGAGGCTCACGAAAAAGATCCTGGGGTTTGTCATTTGAAGAGCGTTTGATGGCTTTGGGCCTGTATTCGCTAGAAGTTAGAAGAATGAGGAGTGGCCTAATTGAAACCTATTGAATGTTGCAAAGCCCCGATACAGCGGATGTGGAGAGGATGTTTCCTAAGATGGGAGAGTCTAAGACCGGACAACACAGCCTCAGAATAGAGCGGCATTCTTTTAGAACAGAGATGAGGAGGAATTTACTTAGCCAGATGGTGGTCAATCTGGAATTCTTTGCCACAGGCAGCTGTGGCGGCCTAGTCTTTATGTATATTTAAGTTAGAGGTTGATAGATTCTTGATTGGGCGGGACATGAAGGGATACAGGGAGCATACTGGGAGAATGCAGGCAAGCACAAAGCCCCTCTTCAATGGCGCAGAGAAAATTGGATCAGCCATGTTGAAACAGCAGAGCAGACTCAATGGGCTAAACAGCTTAATTCTGTTCTTGGGAGCATGGGAGCAGAAATAGGCCATTCAGCCCATCGAGTCTGCTCCACTATTCCATCATGGCTGATCACAGATCCCATTCAACCTCTTGCAACTGCCTTCTGATGTTCTGACTGATCAGGAAACAATCAACTTCTGCCTTAAATATACCCATGGACTTGGCCTCCACCGCAGTCTGTGGCAGAGCATTCCACACATCCCTTATGGCCTTATGTTTTTTTATTAACTGTATTAAATTTTCCAGGATCTGGAAAGCCAGCATTCACTGTTCTTCCTTAGCTGTCTGTGAAGCAATGGTGGTAAGCCATCTCCAACCAATCAGCTTTCTACACCGCTCAGGGTCTTTCGCATAGGACGGGTTGCTTAGGAGTCCCATTTATGAGTAAGGATGGAAGATTTCTTACCCCTAAAGGAGGTTTCTGGTGGGTTCTAGAAATAGTCTGGTAGTTTAGGATGGTGGTGAATAGTGGGAGCTGTGGTTGAGGTGCTTGATGTTGCAGTGGTCACCACAGAGTTTCTGGTGCAGGCAGGCACGAGAACTTTTAGAAGCGTGGTTCTCTTCTGATAGCTCCGTCAACAAAGCTATCAAAACAGATGCCTAAGAGTAAAATAAAACAACAAGCCAATAGAATTCAAAGGTCAACTGAAGGAATAGCCAATCTGGATGGGGGCCTATAGAAACGTGAGCTCTCCCAGAGAGAAACACCAACAACTACACACTGAGGATGTCACCTCGACTGGTGATGAAACACCAATTACCAAGCTCAGTGAACTCCACAACGTCAGAAGTCTAGTAGTCTCTTTTAATTCTGGAGATTTCCAGAACTCTTGTGGTTTCTGCAGATGTTTTTATTTAGTAATTTAGAATTCCAAGGCTGCTGTGACTCAGCTCTGTGGAATGTTGGTCAAGTAATTTCACTCCACAACAGGAACATCATACCATTGAAGCCCTGGTCCATCCAAAGTCAACAGGCGTCGAGACTCTAGATCATGGTCTCTTAGGGGATGGGGGGGCTTTGGTGGGGAGGCGCTGACGCTTCCTTCTGGAACGAGTGAGGGAGGAATGTTGATGATCTGCCGATGCTTGTGCGTGGGAAGGGGTGGGGGCTTTGGGGTTCTCATCCTTCCCTGTCGTTCATTCTTTGGGGTTCTCTTCTGTTCTGTGGATGTTTGAGAAGAATAAGAATGTCAGGCTGTATGCTCCCTGAACCACTGATAGCACACCAATGTCTGGAATCATAGCTTTCAAAAGGAAAAGGATTGTGCTTGCTGAAGGTCAGTCTCTGCAGTCCCAGCCCATTACAAGGCTTCTCGAGATGGTGTCAGAGCTGCTTTATCAATGGCCTTCCTTCCATCATAAGGTCTGAAGCAGGGAATTTTGCTGAGGTTTGTGCAATGTTTATTTCTGTTCACAACTCCTTCACAAAGGAGCCATGAATGTCTGTGTCATGGTCCGGTCCGTTAAGTTTGCATTCCGGTTCACGGTCCGGTCCATGGACTCCAGACTCCGAGTCTCCCGGCTGTCCCTTGTTTCATTTGGGCTTAATCACAGGCACCTGATTCTCGTCTTGGGGCCGAGAATATAAGTGGCCCTGGGGTTGAGTGTAGGTGCTGGTTTGTCTTGTCAGTATCCTGGCCTTGTCTCTGTGGGGTTTGTCTTGTCAGTAACCTGCCAAACCCCCTGTCTGTATCCCTTCCCTTCACCTTCTGCCTGAAGCCTTGCCTTCACTGCTGTCCAGATCAACCACTGGAGCAAGATAAGGAGCTGTCTTTCATTGTTTTGAACTGTCTCTGTGTCCTCGCCTTCGCTAGGTAGGTCTGGCTGTTTGCCACTACCTAGTGTTGGGAACTGTCTTGTCGTATGTGTAATGAGTCCTGGCCCTATGTCCTCTACCCAAGGAGGGGTCCTGGCTCTGTGTTCAATGTCCCTGTCTCCCTCGACCAAGGCTCTGCATCCCTGTCTCTCCCTCGACCAAGGCTCTGCGTCCCTGTCTCTCCCTCGACCAAGGCTCTGCGTCCCTGTCTCTCCCTCGACCAAGGCTCTGCGTCCCTGTCTCCCTTGACCAAGGCTCTGCATCCCTGTCTCTCCCTCGACCAAGGCTCTGCATCCCTGTCTCTCCCTCGACCAAGGCTCTGCGTCCCTGTCTCTCCCTCGACCAAGGCTCTGCGTCCCTGTCTCCCTTGACCAAGGCTCTGCATCCCTGTCTCTCCCTCGACCAAGGCTCTGCGTCCCTGTCTCCCTTGACCAAGGCTCTGCATCCCTGTCTCTCCCTCAACCAAGGCTCTGCGTCCCTGTCTCCCTTGACCAAGGCTCTGCGTCCCTGTCTCTCCCTCGACCAAGGCTCTGCGTCCCTGTCTCTCCCTCGACCAAGGCTCTGCGTCCCTGTCTCCCTTGACCAAGGCTCTGCGTCCCTGTCTCTCCCTCGACCAAGGCTCTGCGTCCCTGTCTCTCCCTCGACCAAGGCTCTGCGTCCCTGTCTCCCTTGACCAAGGCTCTGCGTCCCTGTCTCTCCCTCGACCAAGGCTCTGCATCCCTGTCTCTCCCTCGACCAAGGCTCTGCGTCCCTGTCTCTCCCTCGACCAAGGCTCTGCGTCCCTGTCTCTCCCTCGACCAAGGCTCTGCATCCCTGTCTCTCCCTCGACCAAGGCTCTGCGTCCCTGTCTCCCTTGACCAAGGCTCTGCATCCCTGTCTCTCCCTCGACCAAGGCTCTGCGTCCCTGTCTCCCTTGACCAAGGCTCTGCATCCCTGTCTCTCCCTCAACCAAGGCTCTGCGTCCCTGTCTCTCCCTCGACCAAGGCTCTGCGTCCCTGTCTCCCTCGACCAAGGCTCTGCGTCCCTGTCTCTCCCTCGACCAAGTCAGGCTTTGGGGTCTTGTCCAGTCCTAGCCATGGCTTTGTGTTCTCGTCCATGTGCCTCGCCCAGCCCAGGAGTACCTTGCCCAGCCCGGTGCTGGGGTTCCCTCGTCCTCGACGGGAGTCTCATGTCCAGTCCTCGCCTGGATCTGGAGTCTGAGCCCAAGTCAAGACCCAGATTCCAGGTCCCTGTCCTGTCTCTGGCTCGGAGTCCTTGTCCAGGTTCCTAGTTCCTTGTCCAGGTCCCACTTTCCTACTCTAGTCCTAGCCCATGCCCTGTCTCCTAGTCTTGTCTAGGGCCTGTGTCATGTCCAGCATTGTTTCTTCCCCACTTCCCTTGCTTCCTTCTCACACCCAGTCCTGTTCCTGGTAGTTCAGTGTCTGTGTCTTACATTTAGGTCCACTCCCAACGCCCCCCTTATGACAGTCTGCACACGGCCTGGGTATATATCATTCAGAATGGGTTGAGAGATGACAGGTGGCATTACATCTAAGCCATGAAAAAGCAAATTGGTTTATTATTATCTCATGAGCTGAGTTATGGTGAAAATCTTCGTTTAGCATGCTTTTCATACAGACTATTTCATCACATCAGTACGTCAGAATCAGGTTTAATATCACTGATATATGTTGTGAAATTTGTTAACCTTGCAGCAGCAGTGCGTAATAATGTGAATTACAGTAAATATGTACATTAAATAGTTAAAATAAGTAGTGCAAAAACAGTAAAGAAGTAGTGAGGTAGTGTTCACGGGTTCAATGTCCATTCAGAAATCTGATGGCAGAGGGGAAGAAGCTGTTCCTGAATCATTGAGTGTGTGTCTTCAGGCTCCTGTACCTCCTCCCTGATGGTAGCAATGAGAAGAGGACATGCCCTGGGTGTTGGGGTCCTTAATGATGGACGTCACCTTCCTAAGGCACTACTCCTTGAAGATGTCTTGGATACTATGGAGTCTAGTACCAAGATGAAGCTGACTGAACTTGCAACTCTCTGCAGTTTATTTCGATCTTGAGCAGTTGTCCCCTCCCCCCTCCCACCACATACCAGATGATGATGCAGCCAGCCAGAATGCTCTTCATGGTACATTTGTAGAAGTTTTTTAAAGTATTTTAGGTGATAAACCAAATCTCCTCAAACTCCTAATGAAATATTGCCACTGTCTTGCCTTCTTTATAACTACATCGATATGTTGGGACCAGGTTAGATCCTCAGAGATCTTGACACCCAGGAACTTGAAATTCCTCACTCTCTCCACTTCTGATCTCTCTGAGGATTGGTATGTGTCCCTTCGCCTTACCCTTCCTGAAATCCACAATCAGCTCTTTCATCTTACTGATGTTGCGTGCCAGGTTGTTGCTGTGACACCACTCCACTAGTTGGTATATCTCACTCCTGTACGCCCTCTTGTCTCCACCTGAGATTCTACCAACAATGGTTGTAGCATCAGCAAATTTATAGATGGAATTTGAGCTATGCCTAGCCACACAGTCATGAGGGTAGAGAGAGTAGAGCAGTGGGCTAAGCACACATCTCTGGTGTACGCCAGTGTTGATTGTCAGCGAGGAGGATATGTCATCACCAGTCCACACAGATTGTGGTCTTCCGATTCGGAACCCAAAGATCCAGTTGCAGAGGGAGGTACAGAGGCCCAAGTTCTATAGTTTTTTGATCAGGACTGTAGGAATGATGGTGTTAAACGTTGAGCTTTAGTCAATGAAAAGCATACCGACATGGGTATTTGTGTTGTCCAGCTGATGCAAGGCATGTGGAGAGCTATTTGAGATAGTGTCCGCCGTAGACGTGTTGTGGTGATAGGCAGTTTGCCGTGGGTCCAGGTCCTTGCTGAGGCAGGAGTCGATTCTAGTCATGAACAACCTCTCAAAGCATTTCATCACTAGATGTGAGTGCTCCTGGACGATACTCATTCAGGCAGATCACACTGCCCTTCCTGGGCACCAGTACGGTCATTGCCCTTTTGAAGCAGGTGGGAACTTCTGATCGTAGCAGTGAGAGGTTGAAAATGTCCTTGAATACTCCCAGCAGTTGGTTGGCACAAAGCCTTACCAGGTACTCCATGGGGACCTGCCACCTTGTGAGGGTTCACCCTCCTGAAAGACAGCCTGACATCGGCCTCTGACATAGAGATCGCAGGGGCACTGGGTGCAGCGGGGATCTTCACGGCTGTAGTTATATTCTCCCTTTCAAAGCGGGCATAGAGGCATTGAGTGAGTTCATCTGGTGGTGAAGCATCGCTGCCATTCACGCTATTGGGTTTTGCTTTGTGGGAAGTTATGTTTTGCAAACCCTGCCACAGTTGCCGTGCATCCAATGGTGCCTCCAGCCTCATTCCGAATTGCTTCTGCGCTCATGAAATAGTCCTCTGTAAGTCATACCTGGTTTTCTGGTGATGCACCATCAATAACTCACTCTGAGACGTAAGAAGCGAGATATCGGCTTTTATTGACTGGAAGAATGAACAACACTACATCCTGGAGAATGAGGCTGGGCTCAGGCCTCAATCGCCTTTATACAGTGGTCTGTGGGAGGAGCCACAGAAGCAGTCCAGACAGTTTTATGTAGTTCACCACATCTGGTACAGACCTGGATGATACAGATCTTGCCTTCAGCAGACGATGTCCCTCCTGGTTCATCCACGGCTTTTGGTTTGGGAATGCACAGCAAGTCTTTGCAGGCATACACTCATCCACACAGGTTTTAATGAAGTCAGTAACAACTGCAGCGTACTCATCCAGATTCGAAGATGAATCCCTGAATACAATCCAGTCCACCGATTCAAAGCAGTCCTGTAGGCTTCCCTCCCCAACAAGAGAGAGATATGAAACACATGTTTGGGAAGTTCTTCACTATCAACATTCTGACATCCTGGAGACCCCCAGTGACCAGAAACTCAAATGGACGAGCCCCATAGTACATGCATCGGGTTTGGTGAGATACGGGATATTTCCAAAGCCTGGTCACCAAGTACAAGGCACAAAGCAGTAGCTTGATAGAATATTCTTCTCTCGTCCTTATACAGAACTGAGGCACATACCCACATCAAGGGTGCACAGTGCTGTACTTGTCAATGTGGAGCGGAGAGCGAGTTTGTAAATCTGGTGGGAGCAAAGGATGTTGGGAATGGTGAGGGTGGAGTGCTGAGGGAGGGGTGTGGGACAGGTGGCAGAGAAGGAGTGCCAGGGGTGGGGTGGTGGCACAGGTGCAGACACACCCAGCCCTGAGACGCCAGGCAAGGTCATTTGATTCCAAACAATTGGCTTTTTTGATCATTACAGGATGTCTCTCTGGTGCTTCCCGCTCCCTCCCCTCTGCACTCTGGTGGGGAAATTCTAGGCGGTTTCTAGAGTAGGTTGGCACAACATTGTGGGCCGAAGGGCCTGTAATGTGCTGTAAATTTCTATGTTTCCCCTCTCCTTGTCCTCTTCCCACTCTCAGTCCACAATAGAGACATAGATCAGAAGCTGGTTTATCATCACTCACATACAGTAAGTCATGAAATTTGTTTTTTGTGCGCAGGGAGAGAGGGAGAGAGAGAGAGGTGGGTGTCAGGGGCTCCAGGTGGTGGAGGTGCAGACACACCCAGCCCTGAAACACCAGGCAAAGTCATTTGATTCCAAACAATTGGCTTATTGATCATTACAGAATGTCTCTCCGGTGCTTCTAGTGCTGAGACTAGAACTAGGGGACGTTGCCTCAAGATTCAGGGGAGAAAATTTAGGATGGAGATGAGGAGGAACTGTTTTTCCCAGAGAGTGGTGAATCTGTGGAATTCTCTGCCCAGGGAAGCAGTCGAGGCTTCTTCACTAAGTTACAGTTAGATAGGTTTTTACATAGTAAGGGAATTAAGGGTTATGGGGAAAAGGCTGTTAGATGGAGCTCAGTTTACAGACAGATCAACTATGGTCTTATTGAATGGCGGGGCAGGCTCGATGGGCCGGATGGCCTACTCCTGCTCCTATTTCTTATGCGAGAGAGAGAGAGAGAGAGAGAGAGAGAGAGAGAACAAACACAAACCATGGTGCCTAAGACACAGTCCTATACTTGCAGCCCCTACAAGGTCGATGCCATCTGATTATTCTTTCCTGCCATCAGTAATGACTGTATTGTTAAAATGCTCGCAGTTGTTAGCCTTGGCTATGATGACAGCACTTCCCAAATGTACAACCTCTTCTAAGAAAGACAAGGCTTCAGATGCACGGAAACACCTTACCCTGCCGCTTCCCCTGCAGGTCACACAGCAGTCTGATTCTGAAACAGTTCATCGCCTTCTGATTAGTGGGCAATAAATGCTGGCCTTATTGGTGATGCCCAAATCCCGAAATGTGAATAGATTTAAAGGGTGAAATAAAATTTTTTTCTTAGTTAAGAAATCTTGGTAAAATATTAGGAGGTTCAGCCAACACTGGCAGGCAACCAGCTTTGCTCCTGAAAATATCAGCTGGAATGAGTCACTGTTTGTCTACATAACAACTTCTTGAACTTTGACCTTAGTCTATTGTGTGAAGGATATTGAGCTATTTCAGTGTAAAGAAAAAGCTAGCATGCTTTTATAATCTGAAATGTCGTTTGCCACAAGGATCTTTGAAGCCCCAAAGAAAGAGAACTCCCTGGCACATGACCCAGGATGTACTATTTTCAAATATGAGATAATGTACTGGGGTTTTTCAAGGAGATAGAGTTTGTAATTGACATCTGAGTTCCTTTTCCTTATTGGTATTGTGAGAATATCCTGTATGTGATCTCACACCTACCTCATAGAGCCGATAACAGCTACTGAAGTAATCCAAGGCCAGACCCCCTTTAACCCTATTGACACACACTGCTTGTCCAGCATATACTGACATCAACGTTTCTTTCCAGCAGAGTTGTTCTTAGATTGGTTTAAATTTTACACAAGATTCCTTGCAAAGACTTTTATACATCTCCATTTCTTCCAACTACTGCTTACAATGGCTCAGAAGAAGGTTTCACATCTCACATTCAGAATCAGAATTATGACCACAGATAGGTGAGGCCGAGGCAGTGGGCCTGCATCGGCCACTCCAGGCTTTGTGTCTGTGTGGTGAACTACATATACCTGTCTGGACATGCCCCCCCACCCCGCTGACTGCTCCTGTGGCTCCTCCCACAGACCCCGGTATAAAGGCGATTGGAGACACAGCCCCGGCCTCAGTCTCCAGGATGTAGTGTGGTGGTCAATTGCTGCTTGTTCTTTCTTCCAGTCAATAAAAGCCTATATCTCGCCTCACGTCTCCGAGAGTTATTGATGGTGCATCAGTCTGCGAGATTTGTGATGATTTGCCCTGCAGTGTGATGAACTGAGGCCGAGGCTATGGGCCTACTCTGCCCAATCTGGGCTTTCTTTGTGTCTAATTTTGTTCTGAATGCTGTTTGTTTTTATTGTTCACATGGAGTGTGTTTTTTATATCACTCTGCTTGTTAAGAATTTATTGGCCTTTTTTTAAATGGGTTTCTTTGGGTCCCTTGTTTTGTGTCTGCCTGTAAGGAAACAAATCGCAAGGCTGTATAATTTATACATACTTCGATAATAAATGTACTTTGAACAAATGAGTTATTCTGAGGTAGAGAGCAGGATGTAAAGTTGATAAATTTCAAAAATAAATTGTGCAAAATAATTAAAATTTGATATATAAACCTGCCTTATCTCTCCTCAGGTGGTAGTATCAGATTTATTAGGTACTTACTGCCTGTTATGCCACTGACGTTTAGAGCAGCAGTGAAGGTCCTCCATCGGGGCTAGCATGAGAGGGCACAGTTTTAAGGTGCTTGGAAGCAGGTACAGAGGAGATGTAAGGGGTAAGTTTTTTACGCAGAGAAATATTTTTTACGTGGAAGGGGCTGACGGTGACGGTGGTGGAGGCGGATATGATAGGGTTTTTTAAGAGACTCCCGGATAGGTACATGGAGCTTAGTAAAATAGAGGGCTATGGGTAACCCTAGATAATTTCTAAAGTAAGTACATGTTCGGCACAGCATTGTGGGCCGAAGGGCCTGTATTGTGCTGTAGGTTTTCTATGTTTCTATCTCCATTTGCCCTTGGCCAATTTTCGTCTTGGACCTTGGTGTGTTCAGGGCTTCCTTCATTGTGTCAGTAGCTTCCTCTCGGTTTTCAGTACTGTCAGTCATACAAGTCCCGGGTGGAGACTCAGGAATACCGTCACTCTCAGATGTAGAAGGATTCTTCATTGCTGTTTTTCTAACCATTTTGTTTGATCAGTCAGGGTTGTTGGCCCTGAGCTGAACCCCCGAACCTGGAGGACCGGTGGACCATTCTTAGTCTGGTCCCTACCCTTTGACCTGTTCGGCCTGGGTGACCCTACCAAGAGCCAAAGCATAAGCCCTGACTCCAGCCAACGTCGCCCTCCGGGTCATCGAGGCACGCAAGCCTCCAAACCCAACATCAAGGTTGTGGACTTCTTGGAGGCGATTCATTAGGTAGCACTCTCGAAAGGGACTTCAGAAATTCTTAATGGAAATTAAAAATGTTACAGGACGATGTGCAAAGAAGTGCATTCGGCTGACATAAAACCTCTTTCAAAGATACAATATCATGGACTGTGTCTATAACTGTAAAAGCATTTGGTGAATGTTTGGGGACATTGGGGTCTTGGGACTGCTTGGGGGTCATTTTCTTGCTGGAAAGCAAATCTCCCAAGTTGCAGTTCTCTTGCAGGCTGCATCAGGTTTTCCTCCAGGATTTCTCTGTATTTTGCGGCATTCATTTGACCCTCTACCTTCACAAGCCTTCCAGGGCCTGCTGCAGTGAAGCATCCCCACAGCATGATACAGCCACCACCGTGCTTCACGGTAGGGATGGTGTGTTTTTGATGATTATACCAAACATTGCATTTACTCTGATGGCCAAAAAGCTCAATTTTGGTTTTACCAGAGCATAGAACCTTCTCCCAGCTGACTTCAGAGTCTCCCACGTTGCCTTCTGGCAAACTCTAGCTGAGATTTCATGTGAGATTTTTTTCGACAGTGGCTTTCTCTTTGCCACTCTCCCATAAAGCTGTGAAGCCCCCGGGCAACAGTTGTTCTACGCACAGTCTCTCCGATCTCAGCCACCAAAGCTTGTAACTCCTCCAGAGTTGTCACAGGTCTCTTGGTGGCCTCCCTCACTACTCCCCTTCTTGCACGGTCACTCAGTTTTTGAGGATGGCCTGCTCTAGGCAGGTTTACAGCTGTGCCATATTCTTTCCATTTCTTG
The DNA here is from genome assembly GCF_048418815.1 of Hemitrygon akajei. Lineage (NCBI taxonomy): Eukaryota > Metazoa > Chordata > Chondrichthyes > Myliobatiformes > Dasyatidae > Hemitrygon > Hemitrygon akajei. The sequence continues at coordinate 41,226,816 of NC_133148.1, forward strand.
ATGATTGCCGAGGGATATTCAACAACTTGGAAATGTTCTTGTATGAATCTCCTGACTTGTGCTTTTCAATAACCTTTTTGTAGAGCTGTTTGGAGTGTTCTTTTGTCTTCCCAGTGTAGTTTTTGCCAGGATACTGACTCACCAGCAGTTGGACCTTCCAGATACAGGCGTATTTTTACTACAATCAATTGAAACAACTTGACTGCACACAGGTCTCCAAAAACAGATCTCCATTTAACTACTTATATGATTTCTAAAACCAATTGGTGTGTCATATTAAAGGGGGTGAATACTTATACAATAAATTATTCTGTTTTTTTAATCTTTAGATCACTTTGTAGTGATCTGTTTTCACTTTGACACGAAAGAGTCTTTTTCTGTTGATCAGTGTCAAAAAAACCAAATTAAATCCTCTGTGATTCAATGTTGTAAAACAATAAAACATGAAAACTTCCAAGGGGATGTAAATACATTTTATAGGAATTGTATAAAAAGCACAAAATGCTGGCAGAACTCAGCGAGCCAGACAGCATCTATGGGAGGCGGTAGTGACGACGTTTCGGGCCGAAACCCTTCATCAGCTTGTGTTACTATTAATAAAAGATTAAAGGCAACTGATTAAAATCAATGAAGCATTTTAGAAAACATGTTAAAAATTATTACAATGAACCTTTTAAAGAGACAATTGAAAGATAACATCATTTCTGAATAATACTGTTGCCGTACCTATTGTGCTGTGTGTACACCAGGTCTGCAAGGATTTCAAAGCAAATCAACCAACATCACAGGTTCTCGCAACCATCTAGCTGACGCCAAGCCAGGGTGAGACGTTTCCTGTGAAAGCATCTCATTGTCCTCGGGTTGAAAGAATTATTCGCTGCTTCATTTGGCAGCAAAGACAATCATTGTGTATCTTTTTGCTATGGGTGGAGTTTAAAGATTTGAGAGGCAGCACCACATGCTGCGTGCCAACAAAATTTTTGCCTGTTCCATCTTGGCATTGGTTCATCCACTCTGCTCTGGACAAATGATCACGCTGTAGTCCTTCTCCCTGACCCCTACTGTCCCATTTGCAGAAGTACGCTGCTTGGCTTGGTTCAGAAAACATTCAATTGCAATAAATAATATCAGTTATCGTTTGGATATTAGGCCATAAGACCTTAAAATACAAGAGCAGAATTAGGCTATTTGGCCCATCGAGTCTCCTCTGCCATCTCATCATGGCTGATCCATTTCCTGCTCAGCTCCAAGTTCCTGCCTTATCCCCATATCCCCTCATATCCTGATTAGTCAAGAATCTATCAACCTCGGCCTCCACAGCCACGTGTGGACATGAATTCCACGGATTCACCACTCTCTGGCTAAAGAAATTCCTCCTCATCTCCATTCTAAATGGACATTCCTCTATGCGGAGGCTGTGTCCTCTGATCGTAGACTTCCCCACCATAGAAAACATTCACTTCGTTGAGGCCTTTCATCATTCGTTAGGTTTCAATTAGGTCTCCTCTCATTCTTCAGAATTCCAGTTAGTACAGGCCCAGAGCCTGTACATAAATAACAACACAATGTGTTTAAAAGCTGTCTGTTATCGACATTACCGCACGATTTAGATCTCTAGGCAGGAGCAGAGTTGCTGTTCTGTGACACGTTATGTTTCTATACTTGAGAACTACATTCTCTTTATTGATAGTTTCGATGGCCAGCTTCTCTTTGCCAGATAACAGATAGCTGAGATGGCAAACAAATTTTTCCAAGACCTTTTAGGGTTGTCCAATGGATTACGGTCCACTCTTTGAAAGTTACATTTAATTTGATATATTAAGCATCGTTGTGTTTCACTGATATTCTACCAGGAGGGGGTGGGGGAATGGCGTTGGGGGCGTGTGCTCTCTACCCGGGGTGGGGGGGAGTGTGGTGTGCTGCCCCCTAGTGTTCACTCGGTGGGAGTCAAACTCTATTGTGGTTGACTGTGGATTGATGGCACGAGTTTCGAGACTCTTATTGCGTGTTTGTGATACCATTTGTGCGTGTATCTTGTGTGTGCTTTGTGCTGTGTGTGACTGTTGGTATTGTGTTTTGTAACTTGGCCCCAGAATAACACGGTCTCGTTTGTCTGTATTCATGGGTGTTCATGTATGGTTGAATGACAATTAAACTTTGATTGCAACCTACCATGGACCTGCCATCAAAAGCTCCACGAAACAAATTGTTTGCAAGTGGAGCACACACACCCCCACACCTGGAGGAACTCAGCAGGTCAGGAAGGGAATAGACAGTCTTTACCTTGGAACGGAGACCCTGTGTTAAACAGCATTTCATACGGTTTCAAATGCATGATATAAAGTTGCAGCTTTCAAATGCTTGTCATATTTTCAATTAAAAGCAGGTTATATGTGGCAATCAATTTGATTACATGTCATTTGCACTGTGAAAATCCTTCAAAAGGTAGTGGATTCGGCCCAGTCTATTAGGGGTAAAGCCCTGCCAACCACAGAGCGCATCTACATGAAATGCTGTCATACGACAAAAGCATCATCATCACAGATCCCGACCACCCAGGCCACGCTCTCTTCTCGCTGCTGCCATCAGGTAGAAGGTACAGGAGCCTCTGGACTCACACCACCAGGTTCAAAAACAGTTACTACTGTCACCAGGTTCGGACATGGCCCAAGTGCGGAGTGAGAGACACTGAAGCAGGCCGATAGTTCAGTCTTTAGTGCAAACAGTGTTAAAGGGAAAATGAAACAATAAACGCTAGGCTGAACAGGGCCGTTAACTGAAACTCTCAGAAGGAAAATGAAGCCTACACTGCGGCCGAAAAGAATACCTAAACATTAAACGAATCCTGCGAGTCTTCAGAGTCTGTTGACTCGGAAGCCCAATATCTCAGGGAAGGCCGAATGCAAAACGGCAGCCAAGCGTTGCTGTGCTCTGCCCAAGTCTCGACAAGTATGGAGTTAAATACTATCACGATTCAATAGTAATTAGTGCAAAATCACAAGCGCAATTGCCGTATCTACTGCGCTGCTGAATCCGTGGTTGTGACAACTACCCCTCAACCAACAGGCAAAAGAGGATAATTACACCCATCTGTCGAGATGTTCCCACAACCAATGATCGAGTTATTTCATGCTCTCGTTATGTACTTACATTTTCATTTGCACAGCGTGGAGTCTTTTATGGCCTGCCTCATCTTTCATTGATTCTGTTTCCAGTCAACGTTCTGTCGATTTGCTGAGTACGCCCGCAGTAAAATGAATCTCAGGGTGACATACATGGAACTCTGATGATAAATGCTACTTTCAACTTTGAAAAGGAATTGCATGCATGCGATAGGTTATAACCTCTCCCAGGAAACGTCCCAAACCTTTCTAAACACAATGCGTTCGCTGATACTGGCAAGTTCCCATAAGGAACAGGATAAGATCTCTCTCTCCCTCGGTGTTGTCGGAGGATGGTGCCGAAGTTCTTGGGCTCTAGGTTTAATCAAAGTGGTTCATGAGCTGGACTCTGTAGTTCACATCATGGGGCATTTCTAATGTCCGGTCGCTCCTTTTCCATGTTGTTATTTTGGACGCGCCCTGCAGATTCGGAGCAGTGAGCTGAGCTGGATCTGCCTGAACTCTGTCCATATTGTGTTTTAAATTCTGTGCTCTTTGCTCATTTGTTTAACTACTTGTTTGTGTGTGTGAGACTGGTCTTTGAATGTGTTCTATGACTGTCTGTGAGGAAGGTGAATCTCTGGGTTGTATACTGCACACATGCTTTGATAATAAATGCTCTTTGAATCTTCAAAATAGCTGGTTAATTATTTTATATGATTTCACTGGTGAAGAACACTCATTCAGTTGTGCCCAGCAGAATCAATGACGTGTGGAAGTGTTTCTGGATTGACAGGGCTGCTTCAGGAACGCAATAATCCACAGTGTTTCTCTGGTCCGTTCTGAAGTGTCCACGACATATACATATTGTGCAGTGGCGTTTGAATCAGAAGAATAAAGAGACATTGTAAGATGCAGTGAAGTGCCGGCAGCTAAGTGCAATGGGACCAGATTAATCATTAGTGGTAGTAGTAGGCAGCCGTCGATCCCAGGGGACCACGGGTTTGCGCCTCTGGTGGGCTGTGGCCTCTCCAGGGTGCAAGCCTGGGTGGGAAGAATTGAAGAACCGGCTGTTGCCCGTGCAGCGGGTTCCCCCTCTCCACGTCACTGATGCAGTCAAGCGCCAATACAGCTCGGCGCCAGAGTCATCGCAGGGGTTGCCAGAGTGAAGTTGTCGACAACATCAAACTGCCTCAGGGACCCCGGCTCCGGATTTCTTCCTCGGGGTTTACTCCCGAAGCCTTTCCCATGGGTGGGTGTGGCCGCAAGGCAGCAGAGGTTTAAAATCAGAGCTTTGCTTCTCTTGGGCAGGCTGCCGTCCGAGGCTGACGAGCCCCATCTGTGGTGAACTACATATACCTGTCTGGGCACACCCCCTGCTGACTGCTCCTGTGGCTCCTCCCACAGACCCCGGAGGCCTGAGCCCGGCCCTCAGTCTCCAGGATGTAGTATGGTGGTCAACTACTGCTTGTTCTTTCTTCCAGTCAATAAAAGCCGATATCTCGACTTCACGTCTCAGCGAGAGTTATTGATGGTGCATCACCATCTGCCTGAAGCAACTGGTTTTGAAGCGCCCTTTTCTTGTCAGTAGAAACAGTTCCGCCGGGCCTAGTAGCTAAGCCACACGTGAAGGCCGAGAGTCAGACTTGGTTGTCGGAGGCTGTTAGAGACACACACCATTAGGAGCACTTTATAGGTGGTGGGAGTTTATCCCCACTACCACACCTTAGGAAGCACTAATCATTACATCACTTCATACAGTAGCACAGGGATCGGAAAGTAAATTCATTCTACAATAATACAAATCTTGTTGTTCCACTGTTATAACTTCGCAATCTCAAAGAGCTGAAGCCTGCTCTGTAGTATTAATGACGGATATTCACTGAATTAGTGCAGCTGCTTATTTGGGACAACTTTTAAAGAACAAAACCTAATTGAGAAAACAGCCAGGATTCCCTTCATTTATTTAGGACGGTGTGCACTCTTTTGTGACAGGAGACTGCTGCTAAACAGTTTCTACCTAGTGTCAGTCACGTGCACTTGTGTGGCCGTTAGTCATTACACCATGCCTACAGTAAGCAGCTTTTATTTAGCATCAGTGTGCGTGTTTGTGTTCAAAAAGCATTGGTTTTCATCACCGGTAGTTGGCGAGGAATAGCAGTGAGACAATTCCAAACTGTTCTGGCCACTGCAGTTTCAAGCATTCGGGCTTGGAGAGTGGAGAAACGGCCGGGAGTGAAAATAAACAATTTCACTACTTCATCAAGTTAGGAACTACAAAGAATTTGAAGGTATCAACAATTATCTTGAAATTTACAATGAAAATGAAGATTTGGAGGATGCAATCATTGAAAGCACTGCATGAAGGCAGTCCATTATCTTGCTGATTTTTTCATTCACAGTCAATCAAAACTCACAGTAGCGTACACTACATCGATAGCAATTAGGAACGAATACAGTTTTGTAGTACTGTAGTAGTGTTGGTAGTGTTCTAATTTGTTCTGTATTTCATTTAAATAATAGTTTGTCTTTTTTATACCCTTTTACCTATTTCCATGAAAATTCTGCTAATTGGGACAGCTAATTAATTGAATCAAAATGCACTGGTTCTGATGTGTCCCAATTAAGTGGAATCCACTGTATTAGCATTCATTTGGAATTTCTCTGGCATTTAATCTATCAACATCAACCTCTTGCTACAAGAGAGGACACAGAATTTAATGTGAATGCTCAGTGTTTACCATCATTGGTATCATCAATGCAATTTAAAATCATTGAATTAGGGGAGAATCATTTAATCAGAAAGTTGGGTAGGTAGTTAATGCAGACCTGTGACTGTACAGGACTCCAGTGCCCTGGTTGGTGTGACGTGATGCCTGATTTACACAAATAACACCCTCAGGTTCATCACTGCTATACTCAATGACCAGATGCTTCAACTTTAAAATCCTTAACTTTGTTGGCAAATCTCTCCAATCCTCAGCACAATACAATACAAACTTCCACTACCTCCCTGCCACTGCAGTTCCAATAGTGGGCAATCCATGACTTTCACTGGATTATCACATCAGGAGCGTTTGATGGCTCTGAGCCTGTACTCAATGGTTCAATTCAATGTACAACGTGAAATTCTTCCTCTCCGCAGACATCCGCAAAACAGAGAGAAAAGAACCCAAAAGAAAGAATGGCAGAAAAACGCTAGAATCCCAAACCCCCTATCCCCCTCCTACGCAGAAGCACCAAGCCTCCCCCACATTTCAGCAGGACGCATCAGCGCACAGCACCCACTCACCAAGCAACAGCAAAGCCCCCAAAGGGAGACCGCGGGTCTGCAGTCCAGCAAAAACTGCTGTTCACCTGACATGCCATGGGCTCTTTCTCACTAGCAAGGGACAGAGAGGTGTCGCCCCTGATGCACCATCAATAACTCACGCTGAGACTTAGGAAGCGAGATATCGGCTTTTATTGACTGGAAGAATAAACAACACTACATCCTGGGGAAAATGAGGGAGAGCAGCAGCCCACAGTCGCCTTTATACAGGGGTCTGTGGGAGAAGCCACAGGAGCAGTCAGACAGGTATATCTAGTTCACCACAGCCCCTTCTCCAGAGTGAGAGGGGACACCAACTGTGCTGAACTACATATACCTGTTTGGACACGCCCCCCCCCCCCCCCGCTGACTGCTCCTGTGGCTCCTCCCACTGACCGTGGCTCCTCCCATGGACCCCGGTATAAAGGCGATTGGAGACACCGCCCCGGCCTCAGTCTCCAGGATGCAGTGTGGTGGTCAATTGCCGCTTGTTCTTTCTTCCAGCCAATAAAAGCCGATATCTCGCCTCACGTCTCCAAGAGTTATTGATGGTGCATCAATAACAAAACAAAACGACTGCTGATTCCGATGTTACAGTCTGCCACGTCACTTTTGTTCTCCAACTCGAGAATCAGCACCTAACTCTCCCCCACCATCAAGAGAGACAGAGACAGAGCAATTGCCCGAATACAGAGGCCTCCGACAGTTGAGCCGCTGTTCGCGAAGTTCCGTTTCTACCGCGATGCCTCAGTTGTCAACACCGGCGTAGAATTGGCTCATCCGCAAGGCCACAGGGCCTTACCTCGAAGGCACACGACTTCCAGGATGCATCCTGCGGATATCAAAAAACGGCCAGTCGGTGAACTCTGGATCAGGAACCATTGCTGTGAGGAACAACAGTTTGAGTGCAGCTGTAGATCAGACTCTGACAGAACCCCATCCACCTAGAAAAGGAAAAAAGAGAAATTGAAGGGAAGTAATTATGCTGTCTCGCAGATGAGCCTCACTCTGGCGACATCTTATCTCTGGCTTTACTCACTGGAATTCAGAAACTCATTAATTCAACTCATGGAAACCTTTCGAATGCTGAAAGTCCTCGACAAGCTGGATGGGGAGAGGATGTTTCCTGTGGTGGGAGGGTCTAAGGCCAGAGGGCACTGCCTCAGTAGAGGAGCGTCCATTTAGATGAGGAGGAATTTCTTTAGCCAAACGGTGGTGAATCTGTGGAATTCGTTGCCACAGGTGGGTTGGGTGTGGAGGCCAAATCATTGAGTATATTTAAGTCTGCGATAGATAATTTCTTGATTAGTCAGGGCATGAAAGGTTAAAGGGAGAAGGCAGGAGACTGGGTCTAAGATGGACAATGGATCAGTCATGATGAAATGGTGAACCCATGGGAAGCATTGGCCCAGATGGGGTACCCGGCCGAGGTCTAAAGACCTGTGCTGATCAGCTGGCTAGAGTGTTCACTCATATCTTTAACCATTTAACTCAATGGGCCAAATGGTCTACTTTCCTCCTATATATTATGGTCTTATAGATTCTGTGTTTTCAACTAGCAGGGTACAAAGTTCTTGATTTTCCTTATTAAATCTATTCACCTCTTTCTCTCCTTTTACCTTTGTGATGTACCTCCCATTACCAACCTTGTTAAATATATCTCTTTCTGTGGCTGGGTGTCATATATTTCACGACAATGTTGTTGAAGGCCTTGGAAAATCTTGCAATGTTAAAAGCATTATAGAAATCCAGACAGGACTCCAACTACTGATTAAACAATAAATACTGCACAAGGTGTACACTGGTATTGAACTAGTTCCAACATTATCTACCAAAGAAAGCAGAACAAAGCAGCATTATAGATATCTTAGTCCATTTGGCAACAAAATACACCATTTTCCTGGACTTATTCTTGCTATATCCACAGTAATTTAAAAAAAATTATTTCAGATGCTACATACATTGAAAATAGCTTTCTTTATTGTACTAATAGATTCGAAATCTCAGTTTGAGTTTGAGGTTCCAATGCTTCATCGTCAATTAATTGGTACAAAAGCGCCACCTACCGGCCTTTTCAGTTACAACAGAACCTGGTGTTCATAGAAAGAGAGTTTGTGCTCAATGCAATACATGATAATAGAGAAATAAAACTGTGAATTACATATATATATAGATAGATAGATATACTAAATAGGTACAATAAATAAGTAGTGTAAAAACAAAGAAATAAAAAAGTAGTGAGGTAATGTTCATGGGTTCAATGTTCATTCAGAAATCTGATGGCAGAGGGGAAGAAGCTATTTCTGAATCATTGAGTGTGTGTCTTCAGGCTCCTGTACCTGCTTTCTGATGGTAGTGATGAGAACAAAGCATGTGATGGGGGTCCTTAAAGATGGACACTGCCTTACTGAGGCAGTCCTTGAAGACGTCCTAGACACTACGGAGGCTGGTGCCCGTGATGGAGCTGACTGATTTTGCAACTCTCTGCAATCCACTTTGATCCTGTGACGACCCCCCCCCCATACCAGATGGCAATTAAACCAGTTAGGATGCTCTCCACATAACAAATAAAATTAAATTTTCAGGCCATAAAGCTTCAAATGGCCAAAAGCTTGTTCAAAAAATCATGCTCTCAAGATCACTGTAAAGGAAAGGGTAGATAGAGGCAGAGCATAAATAAGGTTAAGGGAGGGATGAAAGAATCTGCAAATACTGGCATTTGGAGCAACGATCTGCTGGGGGGGGGCACTGCAGCTTGAGTATCGTTAATTTTAGTTAATTTAGCTTAGAGGCACCTCTGACCCAGCAACACCACGTCACCCAGTTACACCTCTGTGACCAATTAACTTCCTAACCCACAAATCTTTGGACTTCGGGAGGAAACCAGAGCATCTGGAGGAAACCCATGCGGTCATGTTATGAGCGCACAAACTCCTTACAGACAGATGGGGGAAAAGGAATAATTTTTAAATTACAAAAGTAAAATTTATTTGAAATGCAAATATACAAAAAAGGAAGACGGTGCTACAGTAAGCTATTTACATTCTTGGTGTTGTTTGGCCAATACACTCAGTGTGGTTGGTTCTGTACACTGTGGTACTGAAAGCTTTTGTGTGAGCACCGTTGCCTCTCGTGTGCCCCCTTGTGGTCGCATGGCCAATGATCAACTTTTTCCTGAAATTCAAACTCTGGGTAGCTGAAGATAGTAGGGAGGGATGAATGCGATTGTGTGTAAATAAAGAACAGGGCTATTATGGAAGTTAAAGTCAATGACGTGAGTATTAAAGTTGAGATGTTGCCAGACCTAAACCCTAAGTAGCTCATGCAGTTCAAAGTAAATTTATTTATATGTCAATATACACTGCGTTAAGATTCATTTTCTTGCAGGCAGTCACAGTAGAACAAAGAAATACAATAGAATCAAATGAAGAACTACACACAAACAAAGACTGACAAACATCCGATGTTTAGGATGGTGGTGAACATTGGTAGCTCGGGCTGATGTTGCAGCTTGACAATTGACACTTTAGCAACACGTACACAAAACGCTGGAGGCTGAGATCCTTCATCAGGACTAGGCTGAAGGATCTCAGCCCAAATTGCCGATGGTTTATTCTATTCCATAGATGCTATAACCTGTTGAGTTCCTCCAGCATTTTATGTGTGTCGATTTGGATTTCCAGCATCTGCAGAATCTCTTGTGTTTGCAGAATAAAGTGTAGCAGCTACAGAGATAGTGCATCAGTAACATACAAAATCATAACGAGGTAGACTGTGAAGTTAGGAATCCATCTTATCCTTCTAGGGAGCCGTTCAATAATCTGGTGTGGGGTGGGGCAGGGCAATGGGAAATCCCAGCCTTTTAAATCCATTGGTGTTTAGTAGAATGAGGAGTGATCTTAATGAAATAGATTTTGAGAGCGATTGATACATTGGAGTTTGACAGTCTGTTTTCTCGGTTTCACAGAGCAAACCCTGGGTGCATAAATCTCAGGATAACTACTGAGACGTAAACAAAATTGTTTGTTCAGAGGATTATGAACAGACCATGGGCACTCAGCCCTTGACGATATTCAAGGCTGAAGTCAATAGGATTTGAAGTATCAATGGAAAGTGAAGGAGGTGAAAGGTTAACCATGAATTGTGGAACAGGTCTGTGATGCTGTAGGGCCCATTCCTGATTTTACTTATAAAGTATTCGTTTGTTATATGCCATGCCATATGATATGGGTCATCGTGGTCTTTCCATGACCATGACTGTTCTTGACAAATTTTTCTACAGAAGTGGTTTGCCATTGCCTTCTTCTGGGCAGTGTCTTTACAAGACGAGTGACCCCAGCCATTATCAATACTCTTCAGAGATTTTCTGGCTGGCGTCAGTGGTCACATAACCAGGAATTGTGATCTGCACTGGCTGCTCGTACGACCGTACACCACCCATTCCCATGGTTTTGTGTGACCTTGGTCGGGGGGTGGGGGGGGGGCTAAGCAGGTATTACCCCTTGCCCAAGGGTGACCTGCAGGTTAGCGGAGGGAAGGAGCACTTTACACCTCCTTTGGTAGAGACGCATTTCCACCCTGCCACCCAAAATTATAACGTGGAGATAGCAAAATCATTGATTATTATTCAATTGATTTTTCAGAATGTAGCTGTAGGGTAACTAGTGTTGGTTGGGCGTTGGACTGTCCTCAGGAATTTTTTGTTACTAAGTAAGTAGGTAACACCACGAGACACTCCAAAACACAGTGAGGACTGCTGAAAGCATCAGCATCTCCCTCCACTTAGAACATATATCAGAAGCATTGCATACGCCATGCCTCCAGCATTGTCAAAGCCCCCTCTCATCCTTCTCACAATCTCCCTGACCTCCCGTCACCAGACAGAAGATAGCATAGCATAAGATCCAGTTCTGTCAGGCTGGGTGACAGCTTCTTTCCCCCAGGCTGTTAGACCTGTTCACCTCGCACGTACGTACAGTATATCCTATCTGAATGGCCTGCTCACTCCAAATACTCACTCGTCACTTTTCACCTTTTATTGCTGTGTTGCACCTGTTTTATTATGCTAGTGTCAGTGACATTATACTGCCTTACACAGACATGCACCTCGCTCTTTACGGCAACCTGTCAATCTTCAGGCCATGTCACTCAGGGACCCTCGCTAATATTACTTTGTGATTCTATGTGCTGGATACTGTGCTTTACACCTTGACCCAAAGGAACATTGTTTCATTTGTATTCATGTCTGTTTAATGACAATAAAACTGAACTTGAATTCAAAGTTCAAAGTAAATTTATTATCAAAGTACATTTTGAAGTAGTTACGAGGAATGTTGACGAGGGTAAGGCAGTGGATGTAGTCTATATGGACTTCAGCAAGGCCTTTGACAAAGTTCCACATGGAAGGTTAGTTAAGAAGGTTCAGTCGTTAGGTATTAATGCTGGAGTAATAAAATGGATTCAACAGTGGCTAGATGGGAGATGCCAGAGAGTAGTGGTGGATAATTGTTTATCGGAATGGAGGCCGGTGACTAGCGGGGTGCCTCAGGGATCTGTTTTGGGCCCAATGTTGTTTGTAATATACATAAATGATCTGGATGATGGGGTGGTAAATTGGATTAGTAAGTATGCTGATGATACTAAGGTAGGAGGTGCTGTGGATAATGAGGTGGGTTTTCAAAGCTTGCAGGGAGATTTATGCCGGTTAGAAGAATGGGCTGAACGTTGGCAGATGGAGTTTAATGCTGAGAAGTGTGAGGTTCTACATTTTGGCAGGAATAATCCAAATAGAACATACAGGGTAAATGGTAGGGCATTGAGGAATGCAGTGGAACAGAGAGATCTAGGAATAACAGTGCATAGTTCCCTGAAGGTGGAGTCTCATGTAGATAGGGTGGTGAAGAAGGCTTTTGGAACGCTGGCCTTTATAAATCAGAGCATTGAGTACAGAAGTTGGGATGTAATGTTAAAATTGTACAAGGCATTGGTAAGGCCAAATTTGGAATATTGTGTACAGTTCTGGTCACCGAATTATAGGAAAGGTATCAATAAATTAGAGAGAGTGCAGAGACGATTTACTAGGATGTTACCTGGGTTTCAGCACTTAAGTTACAGAGAGAGGTTGAACAAGTTAGGTCTCTATTCATTGGAGCGTAGAAGGTTGAGGGGGGATTTGATCGAGGTATTTAAAATGTTGAGAGGGATAGATAGAGTTGATGTGAATAGGCTGTTTCCATTGAGAGTAGGGGAGATTCAAACGAGAGGACATGATTTGAGAGTTAGGGGGCAAAAGTTTAAGGGAAACACGAGGGGGTATTTCTTTACTCAGAGAGTGATAGCTGTGTGGAATGAGCTTCCTGTAGAAGTAGTAGAGGCCAGTTCAGTTGTGTCATTTAAGGTAAAATTGGATAGGTATATGGACAGGAAAGGAGTGGAGGGTTATGGGCTGAGTGCAGGTAGGTGGGACTAGGTGAGATTAAGAGTTCGGCACGGACTGGGAGGGCCTGAATGGCCTGTTTCCGTGCTGTGATTGTTATATGGTTATATGGTTATGGTTATTTACTTAATAAATCAATAGAATAATAACCACAACAATCAATGAAAGACTGCACCAACTTGGGCATTCAACCAGAGTGCAAGAGATAACAACAAGTGCATATACAAAAAGAAATAATAATGATAAATAAATAAGCAATAAATATCTAGAACATGAGATGAAGAGTCCTCGAAAGTGAGTCAATATGTTGTGGGAACAGTTCAGTGATGGAGTGAGTGAAGTTTGGTTCAAGAGCCTGATGGTTGAGAGGTAATAACTGTTCCTGAACCTGGTGGTGTGACTCCTGAGGCTCCTGTATCTTCTTTCTGATGGCAGCAGTGAGAAGAGAGCATGTCCTGGGTGGTGGGGGTCCCTGATGAATGCTTTTTTCCTGCACCAGCACATGATCTAGATGTGCTCAATGGTGGGGAGAGTTTTACCTGTGATGGACTAGGCCAAATCCACTACTTCTGTAGGATTTTCCAATCAGGGGCATTGAAGTTTCCACGCCAGGCTGTGATGCAGCCAGTCAATATACTCTCCACCACACATCTATAGAAAAAGTTTTAGATGCCGTGCCGAATCTCACAAACTCCTGAGGAAGCAGAGGCGCTGCTGTGTTTTCTTCATAATTGCACTTACAGTGCATATGCTGGGTCCAGAACAATTCACAGACAGACAGACATACTTTATTGATCCCGAGGGAAATTGGGTATGGCTGGAGCACAGTGGCCTGAGCCGAGCATCAGTGAGTGGATTATTGGAGGGTAAGAGTCACTTGATAATGTCATTGGTATAACTTTCCTTCACCTTGCTGACTGTGTGAAGATATCGGGTAGTAATAAACCAGAATGGATTACTCCAACTTTTTTGCACTTTGTTAGGTAGATGTTGGTACTGTGACTTATAGAGCAATCAGTACTACTGACAGAACAGGACTTTAACCAATCCTCTCAACTGTTATTTGACATTATGTGGAGCTAATCAAAATGATCGAAGCCTGCCCTCTGAAATCAAGGCAGGACGTGGTTAAAGTGGAAAGAGTGCAGAGAAGAATTATTAGAATGTTTCCAGGATTGAGGGCCTGAATTACAGGAAGAAATTGGCCAGGCTGGGTGTTTATTCCCTGGAAGAGCTGACCTTATACAGACATTTAAAATTGTGAGGTGGATGCTAAGTGTAGGAGACCAAAGCAAGGGGGTTTAGATTTAGGGTGAGAGGGGAAAGATTTAATAGGATGCAACCTTTTCAGGTGGTGAGGATATGGAACGAGCTTGAAATGGAAGAGATGCGGCCGAGGACAGCATTGGCGATGGAGGAAGGGAAGCCCCTCTGTTTGAAGAAGGAGGACATCTCCTTTCTTCTGGAATGAAAAGCCTCATCCTGAGAGCAGATGTGGCAGAGACAGAGGAATTGAGAGAAGGGGATGGCATTTTTACAAATAACGGGGTGGGAAGAGGTGTAGTCCAGGTAGCTGTGAGAGTCCAGGGGTTTATAACAGACATCAGTAGATAAGCTGTCTCCAGAGATAGAGACGGTGAGATCAAGAAAGGGGAGGGAGGTGTCAGAAATGAACCAGGTATTCTTGAGGGCAGGGTGGAAGTTGGAGTCAAAATGGATGAAATTGACGAGTTCAGCACGGGTGCAGGAAGCAACACCAATGCAGTCGTTGATGTAGCGTAGGAATAGTGCAGGACGGTCACCAGCCTGGAACATAGCCAACAAACCAGCAGGGATAGCCAGTGCTACACCTTTTGCTTGAAGGAAGTGGGAGGAGCAGAAGGAGAAATTACTGAGAGTGAGGACAAGTTTTGCCAGGTGGAGGGGAACTGGGAAGAAATGGAGAGCTTTGAGGCCTTCCCAGTGGGGGATGGAGGTGTATAGGGGACTGGACGTCCATGGTGAAAATGAAACGCTTGGGGCCAGGGAACTGGAAATCATTAAAAGATCCAGAGAGTGTGAGGTGTCACGGATGAGGGTAGGAAGGGGCTGAACTGGGGGGGGGGGGGGGTAATACAGGGTCGAGGTACAGTATGCAGATAGATGAGTTCAGGGGCGCAGAGACATTGGGTCTACCCGGACAAGCGGGTTAGTGGGTCCTGGGGAGGAGGTAGAAACGGGGGATGCGGGGACTATGAGGTTGGTGACCGTCAAGCTCCCACGTTGCTGTGACAACGCAAGACCCCGCTGCCCTCCCCCCCCCCCCCGGGGGAGGCGAGTCTCGCGAGAGTTTGTCGGAGCCGCCCGGGATTTGACCCGTTGTCAGCGGCTCGCGCGTCCCTAGCAACGGGGGGCGCGGCGTCGCCTGCCCGACCACAATGGGCGGAATGGCGCGACCGGGCGTGTAAGGTCAATGTTCAGCAAACAGAGCTTTAGGCCCCTGGGCTTGCTGGCAGGCGTTGGGGTGGCCTCGGGAGCCCTGGGGATTTACTATTTGTGGAGGCAACAGAGGGGCTCCATCCTCTTGGAAGCCCTGGAGGAGGTGGAAGGCGTGGGGGCTGTGGCCCAGCCGGAGCAGCAGAAGCAGGCCCCCACCTTGGCAGGTGCCCAGGAGCCCCCCAGTGTGGTCTCAGAGGAGCAGGCCGAAATCCGGTGGCATCTCGATTCCATCCAAACCTGCCTGGACGGCCTGAAGGAAGAGGTGACCTCCCTGAAGCAGTGCATCCAAGGCTTTGTAGGGAAGCAGGTCAGCGTGAAGAAGTACAAGAGTGCCAGGAGGAAGAAGAGGAGATACGAAGCCAAGAGAGACAGCGATGATTCAGCAGACTCTCTGTCCGTCTACTTCACAGCAAATGCTGAGAAATCCTCAGACAGTGAGACTGAAGCAGGGTTAGTCATACAGTAATGGGCATGGACAGAAGGTGTCCAGAAGCAGGAAAGTGTAGAATCCGAGCGCATAAAGGGCTGTCCCTTTAAGACTGTAAGGCATAGGAGCAGAATTAGGCTTTTTCATTATGGCTGATCCATTCTTCCATCTTCTGCCTTCTCTCCGCATCCCTTCACGCCCTGACAAATCAAGAATGTATCAACCTCTGCCTTAAATTTTCCCCAATGATTCGGCCTCCATAGCCACCAGTGGTAACGAATTCCACAGGGCATATTTCTTCATGTGAAGGATGGAGAATCTGTGGGAACAGAGGGATGTGCAGGCCAGGTTGATGGTTGTACCTATGTGAAGAGGTTGCACCTCAGGCCTCCTTTTAAACTGTCACCCTCTCACCTTTAAGCTATGCCCTCTAGTTCTTAATTTCCCCAATCCTGGGGAAAGAACCTTTGGTGCAAGAACTTCCAGGCATTCTGTCTTTCCTGCACAATACTAAGTAGACCTTTTGTTTCTCTGAGTCAGCTCCATTCGAATGACTGATGCTGTTGCTCAAGTTTGCTTTCCCACCCAGTTCCCATATCCTACAGTTCCCTCAATGTCTCAGTATCTCTTGATTTCATATTTTAATTCAGTGATTGATTGAAGGTCTCTGAAGTATAATATTCCAGATTTACAATCCTTAATGAAAGGAATTTCTCATGATCTCAGTTCTAAATGAACAAATCCTTTCCAAAATACAGTCTACACATGTTCCAGTCTTTTCAGCTTGAAAAAACACCTTCTTGGCCAATTCTCCAATTCTCCCAGGATCAGGTTTAATATCACCTACATATATCATGAAATTTATTGTCTTTGCGGCAGCAGTACATTGCAATACACAATAAATATAGAAAAATAAATAATTAAATAAATATATATTTATATATGTGTGTGCGTGTATGAAATAGTTAAATTCAAAATAGTCCAAAAACAAAAATAATTTAAAAAATGTGAGGTAGTGTCAATGGTTCAGTGTTCATTTAGGAATCAGATGGCAGAGGGGAAGAAGCTGTTCCTGAATCATTGAGTGTGTGCCTTCAGGCTTCTGTACCTCCTTCCTGATGGTAACAGTGAGAAGAGGGCATGCCCTGGGTGATGGAGGTCCTTAATAATGAACATTACCTTTCTGAGGCACTGCTCCTTGAAAATGTGATGGATACTACAGAGGCTAGAACTCATGATGGAGCTGACTAATTTTACAACTTTCTGTAGCTTCTTTAAATCCCCCCCCCCCCCATACCAGACAGTGATGCAGCCTGCCAGAATGCTCTCCACAGTACATCTGTAGAAGTTTTTGAGTGTTTTAGGTGACAAACCAAATCTCCTCAATCTCCTAATGAAATATAGCCACTGTCTTGCCTTCTTTATAGCTACGTCGATCCAGGTTAGATCCTCAGAGATAATGACACCCAGGAATTTGAAACTGCTCACTCTATCCACTTCTGATCCCTCTATGAGGATTGGTGCATCTTACCCTTCCTGAATTCCACAATCAGTTTTTTGGTCTTACTGACGTTGAGTGCAAGGTTGTTGCTGCGACACCACTCAACCAGCTGGTATATCTCACTCCTGTACTCTCTTTTGTCTTCATCTGAGATTCTGCCAACAATCATCAGCAAATTTATAGATGACATTTGAGCCACACAGTCTTGGGTGTAGAGAGATTAGAGGCAGTGGGACACATCCCTGAGGCACCAGTGTTGATCATCAGTGAGAAGGAGATGGTATTTCCAATCTGCACAGATTGTGATCTTCCGGTTACCCTGCATGTATTTTAGATAATATGATGGTTTGGACCTTTCCTTTACCTTAACACTCTATTATGGAGATCTTCTCATCAATTGATGGTACTTCTACAAGTATATGGTTGTATACTGTTAAAGAGAGGCTGTGTTTTTTCTTTCAGAATCAAACCAGGTAGACACTTCAAATATAAAACTTTTAATTGGATTGTTACAGCACGTAGACCTTAATGTTTGACTTTGAGATTTGCTATGATAGTTGTATCACTCTAATACAAAATAACTGGATTAACAGAATACTTAAAGGGAAAATAACAGATTTGCAAATCGTTTTATAGGTTTGAAAATAAGAACTTATACTTCCTTTGTAATCAACAGTCAAACAGAAATCCCTGCAGGATCAGACTGTTCTATGCTCGCATTTGCAACTGCAGCCCTCACAGAGGACAGAGTTGCCCTGGAGGCTGGCCCATCTTCTCTTCAGCTTCAAGAGGGCATTGGGTAATGTGTTTATTGTTATTTTAACACCTTTTTGTAGGATATGTACAAAAATAGTAGAAATAACCCAAAACATCAACTGCACTCTTTAGCATAGATGCTGCCTGGCCTGCTGAGTTCCTCCAGCATTTTGTGTTTGTTGCTTGAATTCCCAGCATCTTCAGATTTTCTCTTGCTCAAGAAATAAAAATATCCTCCCAATTATATTTTTTATTGTAGAACTCTTTATAGTAGTGAGAATCACCAACTGAAAGTCCCCAATTAGTAAACAATTTTAAAAACTTGAGGATGCCACACCATTTCAGAATATCATCCCATAGTTTGCATTCCATTTTGATTCAACAACCTCTTTTTTTGTTCAGAATCAGAATGAGGTTTAATATCACTGGCATATGTCATGAAATTTGTTGTTTTGCAGCATCAGTACAGTGCAATGCATAATAAAAACTAAATTATGGTAAGAAGTTTAAGTGTGTGTGTGTGTGTGTGTGTGTGTGTGTGTGTGTGTGTGTGTGTGTGTGTGTGTGTGTGTGTGTGTGTGTGTGTGTGTGTGTGTGTGTGTGTGTTAAATAAATAGGCCAAAAAATAAAAAAAGTAAGTAGTGAAGGGTAGTGTTCATGGATTCATTGTCCATTCAGAAATCTGAAGGCAGAAGGGAAGAAGCTGTTTCTGAATCATTGAATGTGTGCCTTCAGCCTCCTGAACCTCCTTCCTGATGGTAGCAATGAGAAGAGGGCATGACCTGTGATGGGGATCCTTAATGATGGATACAACCTATTTTGAGGCCTCGCTCCATGATGATGTCCTGGATGTTGGGGAGGCTAGTGCCTGTGATGGAGCTGGCTGAGTTCACAACTCTCTGCTGCTTATTTCACCATCCACAATTGTGGAATGTTCTTCTGTTCAATGTGTACTTGCAGTAGCAATTCCAGTTTTCCATTGTCCACATCAGGAGTTTCTGTGGGCCAAGCTTACAAAGTTTCTCAACTCTATTGAAATTTTAAAAAATGTTAATAAGCTTATGAACTCTGAAATTTGTTTATTCCAGTCATGCAATGGCAACGAATGAAGCAGAAATGGAAAAGGATGAAGAAGAGGTCAATGACTTGGTACAGGTTCTGAATTTCTCCCCTCCACTGGAGCATGAGGCCAACTCTGTACAGTGCCTGCAGCCACCTGAAGGTGATAAAAATGAAATCACCTTCCTGCTGCATGAAATCGACAGGTTGCATGATGGAACCAAGGAGGAGCAAGAGCAAGGATTCAAGGTCCTTTTGGACTATAAAAACAAGGTAGAAACAAATCAAAATAGTTTGTTTGATTCACTTCTTTACAATTATTGTATTACCCACAGGTAGATTTCAGCCATTGGGATCAGTACATTTTGTCCCAACTAAGCAGCTACCCCAATTAGTCAAAGTTTCATGAAAATCATTAAAAAGGTATAAAAAAAACAAACTGAGTATCAAATTACGTATTTAAATGAACTGCAGAACAAAATAGAACACTACCAATGTTACTATGGTACTATAAAACTGTGTATTAGCACCTATTAGTTATTGACAGGAATTCATCCAGTGAAGGCTGCCACATTCTTGTGATTGACTATAAAGGAACAAAATTAGTGCAGGTACGTAGTATAGATAATAGGCTGCCTTCATACAATGCTTTCAATGACTGCATCCTCCAAATCTTTATTTTAATTATAACATTCGAGATGATTGGCTGTTCTGGCCTCGAGAGGTGCTGGTTGTTTGGTATGCATTTTGTTTTGTACAAATGTTACTTTCTGTTCTTAAGCTGTTTTTTACATCATTTCCACATTAATTTGGATTTTGACTTGAAGCACACACAGCAGAAAGAGGAAATAAATCGCAAATGAAAATCAACGTCCTCTCTGGGCACCATGGTAGTCTAATAGTTAGCGTGCCACTATTACAGCTTGGGACATCGAAGTTCGGCATTCATTTCCAATGTCCTTTGTAAGGAATCTGTACATTCTCCCCATGGAATGTGTAGGTTTCCTCCAGTTGCTCTGGTTTCCTCTCACAGTCCACAGACGTACCAGCTTAATTGGTCATTGTAAATTGTCCTATGATTAGGCCAGGTTTAAATCACGGGATTGCTGGGCGGCACAATTCTAAGGGCCGGAAGGGCCTATTCTGCGCTGTATCTCAATAAATAAATAAATAAATAAAAGTGTAGCTTCAAAATTGATTCCTTGAATCTCTAGAGAAGTTGATGTGTTTTCTGGTTCCTGGTCACTCCTTTTTCTGTTGCTATTGTTGGGTGACTTTGAATCGAGATGCTCTGCAGGTGATGAACACTGAGATGAACTGAATATGGACACTTTTAGTTTTTGTGTTTTATATTCTGTGTTTTCGCTCGTTACTTTTTGTTGCCATTTACAGGATTTGCTTTTGGGCATGGGGGCGGATTGATATTTTTCCTTGAACAGGTTCCATGGCTTTCTTCGTTTCATGGTTGTCTGTGGGGAGTCGAATTTCAGGGTTGTATGCTGCATGCTTACTTTGATAATAAATGTGCTTTGAATCCTTCGAAACTGCTATTTAACTGAAAAGTTAGGTATTACTCCTATTGATAAACCAATTCATTTAATTTCACTTGATTATGTAGGGAAACAGCAAGTTATAACGCAGATGAAGGGTTATTGATCTGAAATGTTAATTATATTTTCCTTTCCATTAGCGCTGCCTGTCCCAGCATTTTCTATTTTAAATCTAGAGATTAGCAAAATGTTACAAATCTGATGCAATGATAAATAGATTGCAGCAGTTTCCAAAAACTTTGTTCATGTTCAGTTGCTGTTTAGAAATCTGCAATAATAGAAGTTCTGTATCAATAATGCTTTTTTTCTCTTAGCCAATAGGCCTTGGTGAGACTAGCAAAGTGACATTATAGTGAACCCATTTAAAAGTAAAGTAGATTTATTATCAAACTACATTTATGCCAGCATATACAACCCTGAGGTTCGTGTTCTTGTCAGCGTTCACATCAAATACAAGAAACACAATAGAATCAATGAAAGACTGCACCCAACTGAATGGACAGACAATCAGTGTGCAAAGGACAGCAAGCTGCAAATACAAAAAGAAATAAAATAAATAATATTAATGATTAAAAAATTAGTAAATAATACATATCGAGAATATGAGATGAAGAGTCCTTGAAAGTAAGTCCATAGGTTGTGGGAACAGTTCAATGATGAGGCAAGTGAAGTTGAGTGACGTTATCCTCTCTGGTTCAAGAGCCTAATGGTTGAGGGGCAATAACTTACTGAATCCGGTGCTGTGGGTCCTGAGGCTCCTGTACCTTCTTTCCCGATGGCAGCAGTGAGAAGAGAGCATGTCCTAGGTAGTGGGGGTCCTTGTTGATGGATGCTGCTTTCCTATGACAGTGCACTGCAGATCCCTACGAGGATCACAATCCTCAAATGGCTGGTTGACAGAGTGGTTCCCTGTATAATGTTTCACTATACCATTTCCTGTGATGTGCTGCACCATTAATCTATGACAAACAGTTGCTGCTGTTGGCATTCCGTCTAGCATCTGAACAATACTTTTCCAGTTAACAATAGGGTACTCCTACAACTACTGAGTATTTTTGTAATTTTCGGGGGAGTGCAGGAGTGTGCCATGCAGATGATCTACAAATAGAGTCATAGCACAAAAGCAGGCCATTAGGCCCATCTAGTTCATGCTGAGTTATTATTCTACCTAGTTCCTTCAACTGCCCCCTAGACCATAACCTCCATACCCCTCCCATCCATGTACCTATCTAAATTCCTTTAAATGTTGAAATCGACACCCATTTGTGCTGGTAGCTCATTCCACGCTCACACCACCAATGTTTCCTCTCAGGTGTGTGTGCACACACATCTTTTGCTACTAGTGCACAGAGGAATTTAAACAGCACACAAAAGGTTGTCAGCTTTGACCTCGTTGAAATATATGTTAAGTATGTTCCATGGTCATACACAATCATATCCCCTTTTCCATTTTCTGATGCGAATAGTATTGACAACATGGAGTTCGCGATTATCTCTCTGCAGATTTTAGGACTGGCTTATTTTTACTGTTTTTATTGAAGAAATTATTCAGTGCGCATATGTGGTTGTCACTAGGGAAAAAATTGCACAGCACAAGATTTTTGCGCATACTCATCATTACAAGTTAGAGGGAACATTGCACACCACCCTTTAAATGAAGAAGTTTCCCCTCATGTTCCATTTAAACATTTCACCTTTCAAGGCCTCTAGTTGTAGTCTCACCCAAAACAGTGGAAAAAGCCAGCTTGAACTTACCCTATCTATACCCATCATAATTTTGTATAGCTCTATCAAATCTTCCCTCATTCTCCTACACTCTAGGGAATAAAGTCCTAACCTAGTCAACCTTTCCCTATAACTCAGGTCCTCAAGTCCCAGCAACATCCTTGTAAATTTTCTCTGCATGCTTTCAATCATATTGATATCTTTCCTGTAGATAAGCGGTCGGAACTACACACAATACTCTATATTACAGGCCAATTTACAATGACCAATTAACCTACCAGGTACATCTTTTAACGATGGGAGAAAACTGGGGCAGCTGGAGAAAATCCATGCATTCCACAGAGAGGACATACAGACTCCGTACAAATGACGTCAGAATTGAGCTCCAAACTCTGACGTCTGGAGCTGTAATAGTGTTGCACTAACCACTGTGCCTTCAGCTGATATACAGTACTTACAGCTGTCATGTATCAATTGTCTTACATCGGATGTTACAGTATTAAAGGCAAGCAGCTATCTTGTATGTTTTCTCTGAACTAGAGAAGGACCAGGACTTTATACTCATACTAATATTGACTTCAGGATGTACTCAACGATTTCTCTCTGGTGTCTCAAGAATGATTCTGAACAGTATTTAGACCATGATCAGTATTGCCAAAAAAAGGATTATGCAGCCATTATTACATTACAGATCATTGGTGCTTGATGTATTTAATATATATATATCTATATATCTATATATATATATATATATATATAGATATATATATATAGATATATAAAACTTTTCATATTTCCTCCATTTCAACCATGAGCCTACATCAAGAAATATTCATCGGTTTGAAAGACGTCCCATGGTTGTAAAAGGTGAAAAGTCCTGATCAATGTAAATGCAAATGTTTTTTCTTACTTCACTAGAATCTTGGTTAGTCAAGATATCAAAGTTTACATGGAAAATTCAGGAGAATGGGGTTGAGAGATAAAATAAATCAGCCATGATGGAATGGCGTAATTCTAATCCCTTGTCTTATGGTCTTATCAGGGAACTACTGAATGAAATAAATGTTATTGAGTCTTTGTAGTATTACCGTGGTGTTTGAATTAGCTCTCTCATAACTTACAGTACGGCAAGAGAAAAGAGTTCTGCTGGCGGATGATTCGTGCCTATAGTGACATGTTCCAGCTGACAGACGATAAGGAAACTCAGAACTGCTATGCTTTGGCAGGTAGGAATCTTATTATTGAAAAATTAAGATCTAACAGTGTCTCCTTTTTGCCAAGTATGATTACTGTATAAAGAGTACTTTGGTTTAATCCACTTTCTAATCAACATGAGTTCACTAATCGATACAGGTGATGTGGAGAAAATACTCATTGACTGTGTAGAAATGTAGATCCATTCATTACCTTCCATCTCATTCTTTTTCTACCATGAAAGCTGCAATTTAAAGATCTAAATTGTATATTTTGCTGCTGAGAACACCAAACTGACATGCTAAGGAATACCAGGAGGATTGCAAGAGTTCAAGATGGCAGCTCATCATCATCATCTTCTTGTAGTCAGGGATGGTCAAGAAGTGCTGCCCTTGTCAGTGATACCCAAACCCTGAATTATGATGAACTTGTAAAGGTTTATTCGATGGCAAAGTGAGCTACAGTATATATTGTGTATCGACTGTGATAAATAAAGTGTAAGGTTTGTTCAGTGCCAAAATGAGCTATATCTTTAGACTGCTGAATACAACCTAAGGTTTGTTCAATGTCAAAGTGAACTCTATCTCTGTCTATGCTAAATACAACCTAAGAAAACAATAGTTAGATTCAGAAAGTAGTTAATGTGTTTGCAATCAACACACACAAAATGCTGGAGGAACTTAGCAGGCCTGGCAGCATCTATAGAAAAATGTACAGTCGAAGTTTTGGGCCGAAACCCTTTGACAGGACTGGCAAGAAAAAGCTGAGGAGTAGATTTAAAAGGTGGAGGGAGGGGAGAGAGAAACTCTACGAGACTCCCTTGCTCATTTGTCCCTCCCCACTGATCTCCCTCCTTGCAAACGGAACAAGTGCTACACCTGCCCCTACACCTTCTCAGGACCCCAAACCGTCCTTCCAGGTGAGGCGATACTTCTCCTGTGAACCTGTTGGGGTTATATACTCCTAAATATCAGTGAGACCCAACGAAGATTGGGAGACCGTTTTGCTGAGCACCTACGCTCCGTCCGCCGGTAAAAGTAGGATGTCCCAGTGGCCACCCATTTTAATTCCACTTCCCATTCCCATTTCAATATGTGCTATCATGTTTGCTGTTGTGTGCTGGGGCAGCAGGCTGAGGGTAGCAGACACCAACAGAATCAACAAACTCATTCGTAAGGCCAGTGATGTTGTTGGGGTGGAACTGGGCTCTCTGACGGTGGTGTCTGAAAAGAGGATGCTGTCCAAGTTGCATGCCATCTTGGACAATGTCTCCATAATGTACTAGTTAGGCACAGGAGTACATTCAGCCAGAGACTCATTCCACCGAGATGCAACATTGAGCGTCATATGAAGTCATTCCTGCCTGCGGCCATCAAACTTTACAACTCCTCCCTCGGAGTGTCAGACACTCTGAGCCAATAGGCTGGTCCTGGACTTATTTCCACTTGGCATAATTTGCTTATTATTATTTAATTATTTCTGGTTTTATTTTGCTATATTTCTACTCTATTCTTGGTTGGCGCAACTGTAACGAAACCCAATTTTCCTTGGGATCAGTAAAGTATGTCTGTCTGTCTGTTATCTATGGCCTCCTCCACTATTGCAATGAGGCCACACTTGGAGGAACAACATCTTATATCCAACCTGATGGCATGTACATTGATTTCTCGAACTTCCGGTAATGCCCCCCCCCCCCCCCCACCCCGCCGCTCTTTCACCATTTCCTAAACCCTTTTCCCTCTTTCACCTTATCTCTTTGCTCACCTATCGCCTCCCTCTGGTGCTCATCCCCACTTTTCTTTCTTCCATGACCTTCTGTCTCTTTCACTAATCAACTTCTCAGCTATTTACTTCATCCCTCCCCCTTCAGGTTTCACCTATCACCTTGTGTTTCTCCCTCCCCTCCCCCCAACTTTTCAATCTACTCCTCAGGCTTTTCTCTCTCCAGTCCTGCCGAAGGGTTTTGGCCCGAAATGTCGACTGTACATTTTTCTATGGATGCTGCCCCAGTATTATGAGTGCGTTGCTCGGATTTCCAGCATCTGCAGATTTTCTCGTGAATGTGTTTGCTAGAGTGAGTTTGTATATTCACAGAAGTTTTACCATACAGAATCAAGCATACTACTATAATTTGTCAGCTGAATATTAAAACATAAAAATGCAAATTGGCAACAAAATCTATCAGCACTCTTTAAAGTTTTTAAGATGGTGATGATGAACATAAAGAAGACAGTCATTTTGCTTCATTTTGTTTTATCTGCAAGTTTTGAAGTCTGTGTTCTTTATTCTCCACAGGAAGAGATGAAGGAATGGCCAGCCTGAAGGAGCATGAGGACAGTATAGAATGCCAAATCTGGTACGGAATTATCCCTCTTTTCCACTTGAATGCTATTCATTGAGGAACTCAATAAAACTGTTAAAAAGAGAAATCATCCAGGAATTCACTCTGATATGTGGAATGACAGAACTATACAATAAGGTTGGTTTACAGCAGGGGTTCCCATCCTGAGGTCCAGGGACCCTTTGCTTTCTGGTATTGGTCCGTGGCATAAGAAAAGGTTGGGAACCCCTGGGTTAGAGGGTAGGATAAGTTCCTCTGCATGCTAGTTATAGCAAATGAGAAAAACATTCGCCTCGATTTTGCTGAAAAATAATGGTGCTAGCCTCAATCTACAAATGATCTACCAATGTCAGACAAGGGATGTTGAGATATATCCTCGTATATGATGGGACACGCCATCACCTGGGGCCGTCAGGTGTGTCCAGCCTTTCAGCATCAGACACTCTTGCTCTGGCGACCCAGCCAGGGTTGATCAGGCCTTGGCTTGTGTCTCAGCAGTTTTGGTCTACGGGTCACACCTCTTGATCCATAACCATCTGGAGGCTCACTCAGCAGTCTCTGTGACGGTTCTGATGGCTCTTTTCTTTGCATCCCCTGTAATGCCAAAGAGAGAGTAGGTTCTGCAGAGCCAGAAACCAGCAAAACATCTGCACCCTACCTCTGTAGGCTCACAACAGCTTCTGGCACCGCTCTACCAGCTCCTTTCCACTTGAAGTATATGAGTTTGAAGAAGTTACTCCACTGCCAATAAAGGTCAACACATAAAGTTAGGGCAGCTTCCTAGCAGCATTAGTACCTATTTAATAGTAAAATATATAGGCTTCCAGAAGGCTTTTCATAAGCTGCTGTGTAACAGGCTTATCCACAAAGTTGATGAACGTGGCATTTTTAGCAACAATAAAAAGTTAGCTGAGTAAAAGTCAACAGAGGGTACTGGCAAACAGCTGTTGCTCAGGTGGAGGGAAGGCAATTAAAATCCAAAGTTCAAAGTAAAATTTATTATCAGAGTACATACATGTCACTACATCCAACCCTGAGATTTTTTTTCTGCTGGCATACTTAACAAATCTGTAGAACAGTGACTGTAAACAACATAAATGGACAACAAACTGTGCAAATGCAGATATAAATAAATAGCGATAAATAATGAGCATGGAATAACAAAATAAAAGAGTCCTTAAATGAGTGTAGCTATCCCCTTTTGTTCAAGAGCCAGATGGTTGAGGGATAGTAACTGTTCTTGAACGTGCTGGTGTGAATCCTGAGGCTCCTGTACCTTCTACCTGATGGCAGCAGTGAGAAAGGAGCATTTCCTGGGTGAGGATCTTTGATGATGGATGCTGTTTTGCTATGGAAACCTTTCATGTAGATGTGCACAAATTAGGAGGGTTTTACCCACGACGTACTGGGCAAATTCCTTGAGTAGGATTTTCCACTCAAAGGCATCGGTGTTCCCATACCAGTCCATAATGAAGACAGTCAGCACACTTTCCACCATCATCTGTAGAAGTTTACCAAGGTTTTTGATGACATGCCGAATCTTCACAGACTCCTGAGGAAGCAGATGCGCTGTCATGCTTTCTTTGCATTGCTTTTCCCAGTAACCGTTAGTTTTTTTATATACAGTACTCTGCAAAATTCTTAGACACATATAGAAAAAATTCTGTAAAGAGAGGGGTTTTAAAAAATTTTGGAATATTAAAAATTACTATAACAAGCAGTAAACAGTAAAAAAAAATACTAAATCAAAGCAATATTTGGTGTGACCTCCCTTTGCCTTTAAAACTGTATCAGTTATCTTGGGTACATTGTCATGCAATTTTATACAAAGCTAGCTGGTTGTTCCAAACGTCTTTGAGAACTTGCCACAGTTCTTCTACACGCTTTAGCTGTCTCACTGACTTCTGTCTCTCCAGGTAATCCCAGGCCTTCTGGCCTACCCTGCCATGTCATCCAGCACCCCACCTATTTAACACTAGCCTAATCACAGGACAATTACAATGACCAATTAACCTACTAACCGAGAGCAAACTGGAGCACCCAGAGGAAACCCACGTGAATATGGGAAGATGTACAAACTTCCTTACAGAACTGAACTCCAAACAGTGATGCCCAAAGCTACCGCAACGCTACCAGGGCACCCCGAGTTGTTAGGTGTGCACTTCGGTGCTTCATCAATAAAGGTACACCATTGAACACTACCTTTATGCTCATTAATAAAGCCATGCCATATATAGAGATGCAACCTCATGGGAGTATTGTGTTCATTGCTGGCTTCCTTATAAGAAGAACGTAGAGAGTCCAGAAAAGGCTCCGGAAGTAGTCTCAACCTCACAATCTGCACTATCAATAAGCCAAGGGCAACAAGAACTTGAGATCCCACCACTTACAGATTCCTTCCAAGACAAACTGTCCTGAATTGGAAATATATTGCTGTTCCTTAATTGCTGTGTCTAAATCTTGGAACTCCCTGCCCACTAGAACTGTAAAAGTAACTTCACCAGAAGAACTACAGCTCTTCATGAAGGATTTATTACCGGCTTTTCTAATACAGTGAGGGTTTTGCAATAAAATGCCAAGCTTGCCGATGATACCATTTCCTAAAAATGAATGAGGTCTTCCTGCATGCTTGCAATGATATCCTTGTTAACTCAATGTTCAAACAAAATTTATTATCAAAAAATTTGCCACCGTATACAACCCTGAGATTAATTTTTACAGTAAGTACAAGAAACACAATAAAAAACCGCACCCAACAGGACAGACAACCTTTGTGCAGAAGACAACAAACTATAGAAATAGAAAAAGAAATAACAATAATAAATAAATAAGCAATAAATATTGTGAACATAAGATGAAGAATCCTTGAAAGTGAGTCCATAGGTTGTGGGCAAAGTTCAGTTAAGTTGAGTGAAGTTATCCCATTTGGTTCAAGAGCCTGATGGTTGAGGGGTAATAACTTTTCTTGAACCCAGTGGTGTGGGTCCTGAGGCTTATTATTGTCAAATGCACTGAAGTACAGTGAAAAACTTATCTTTCAATATCATTTATAGAGATCAATTCTTTATATAACAGTACATTGAGGTAGTTCAAGTTTAAACAAAAACTGCAGAAAAATGTTACAATTACAGAGAAAGTGCACTGCAGGTAGACAATAAAGTGTAAAATAATAATGAAGTAGATTATGAGATTGTCATTTAGTGTACTGTTCAGCAGGATGGAAGCAGTCCTTGAGCCTGGTGGTACCTGTTTTCAGGCTTCTAGTGGAATAGCAGAGGGAAGAGTCTGGGGTGGGTGGGGCTGCTGGCTGCTTTACTGAGGAAGCGAGGAGTTCAGATAGAGTCCATGGAGGGAAGATTGCTTTCTGTGATGTTCTGAGTTGTATCCACAACTATCTGCAGTTTCTTGCAGTCACAAGCAGAGCAGTTGCCATACCAAGCTTTGATGCATCAGGGTAGGGTATATTGATAAAAGTTGGTGAGGGTCTAAGGCAGGGGTTCTCAACCCTTTTTACGCCATTGACCCCTACCATTAACCGAGGGGCCCATGGGCCCTAGGTCTAAGGGGATAGAGTTAACTTATTTAGCCTTTTGAAGAAGCTGAGGTGCTGGTGAGGTTTCTGGCTCTGCTGCCAATGTGATTGGACCAGGACAGGCTATTGGTACTGCCTGTTTCTAAGACCTTGAAACTCTCAGCGTTTTCAATTTCCGCACCGTTGACATAAACAAGAGCATGTGCACTGCTCCCTTCCCAAAGTCAATGACCAGTTCTTTTGGTGTGCTGCCATCAAGGGAAAGATTCTTATCATGGCACCATGTCACTAGGCTCTCCGTCTCCTTCCTGTACTCCGAATCATTGTTATTTGAGAAACGGCTCAGATCAGTGGTATCATGAGCCAATTTAGTAGTGGATTTAGAATAGAATCTGAACACGCAGTCGTAAGTGCAGATGGAATTTGACTAGGGGGCTGAGGGGTAGCAATGTTGGGGATAATCACAGCAAAGTTTTTTTCTGCTCGTCCTTACTGCTTCTTCCAGATTACTAATGGTCATCTCCAGAGCTCAGTTTAATAATGTTGGTTTCTTTTCCTGTGATGAAGGCTTGCAATTGTGAGTGGGTATGTGGAGGACCAGGAAGCGGATGACAGGTCTGAAGGAAATGAAGAGCTCAAGGTTAGAAATTCATTAGTTTAAAGTATCTTGAGTGTATAGCCTAGTCTGACATACCAAAGATATGATGCTTTATTATGGGGCCTATTTTTATTAAATATTTCCTTGTGCAAAATGACTATCATTGAGAACTATTAACAAGTCAGGTGACTTCACACTTAAATATATGATAATATTGATGGCATTGAAAAGTGTAAATTTCTTACTTCTCTCTACTACTATGCATGCTCTTTGACTTAACCTTCCAAATGATCTTACACTGACACTTCCCTTTCTTCTGTGGTCCACTCTCTTCTCCTATCAGTTTCCTTCTTCTCCAGCCTCTTACCTTTCCCACCCACCTGGCTTCACCTGTCACCTTCTAGCTTGTCCTCCTTCTCCTCCTCCCATCTTTTAATTCTGGCACCTTCCCCCTTCATTTCCAGTCCCGAAGAAAGGTCTGGGCTGAAACATCAACTGTTTATTCATTTCCAGAGATGCTGTCTGACCAGTGTAATGAGAGGTACGACTTTGGACTGTAGGAGGAAACTGGAGCACCCACAGGAAACCCACACGATCATGGGAGAACATGCCAACTCTTTTCAGGCAGCAGCAGTAATTGAACCTAGGTCACCTGTACTGTAAAGTGTTGTGCCAACCACTGCACTGCTGTGCTGCCATCATTTTATGATCGTGATGTTACTTATTTTCTTGCAAGTTAAGTCTGTGCATGAGCAGGTCTTTGCCAGCTCCTGTTTAGAAAACTAGCCATTTAAAGGTCCAGAATTCATTTATAAACTGTAAGCCAAGAAACTTCATACTTAACTGTGTATTAGAAAGGAATTATAACCCAGTTGCTCCATTGGCCACTTAACATACAATTATGATGTCCCTGTGACCTTGCTCATCAGTATCTATATCATCTTCTGAAAGAGACAACAAAGCCAAGAGAAACATTGGTAAAGGGGTCGGGATGTTATGTTGAAGTTGTACAAGATATTGGTGAGGACAAATTTGGAGTATTGTGTGCAGTTCTGGTCAGCTATCTACAGGAAATATATTAATAAGATTGAAAAAAATTAATAAAATTGACAAGGATGTTGCCAGGACTTGAGGACCTAAGTTATAGGGAAAGATTGAATAGGTTAGGAATTTAATCTCTGGAGCTGATGCACCATCAATAACTCGGAGACGTGAGGCGAGAAATAGGCTTTTATTAGCTGGAAGAAAGCACTGTCAGCAGCAAGAGACCATCACACAACATCCTGGAGACTGAGGGAGGAGCAGTGCCTCCAATCGTCTTTATACAGGGGTCTGTGGGAGGAGCCACAGGAGCAGTCAGCGGGCAGGGGGGGGGCGTGTCCAGACAGGTATATGTAGTTCACCACAGGAGCATAGCACCATAAGGACAATGAGGGAAGATTATGAGGTATAGATGTGGTAAATGCCAACAGGCTTTTTCCGCTGAGGTGGGGTGAGACTACAACTAGAGGTCAGAGGTTAAGAATGAAAGGTGAAATACTGGGTGGTAACTTCTTTACTCAGAGAGTGGTGTAATTGTGGAATGAGCTGCCAGCAGGAGCAGTGGATGTGGGTTTGATTGCAACATTTATGAGAAATTTGTAGAAGTACATGGATGGGAGGAGTATGGAGGGCTATACTCCAGGTGCATGTCGATGGAACTAGACAGAATAACAGTTCAGCATGGATTAAGGGTCTGTTTCTGTGATTCAGTGACTGCTACGAGAGATATGTAGGGAAGTGGATTTTGTGGGAGCCAGCCAACAGTTACACTGACCTGGGCTGGAGGCAGAGGGTAAATCCTGGTGCCTGTGAACAGGCCCAATTTCAAGGCACCCTGAACAGAGGGCTGATCTCTAGTTGGAGCTTTGTCAGAGATGTTTAAGGAAAAAAAAAACAACATAGTGTGGTGAACTACATATACCTGTCTGGACTGCTCCTGTGGCTCCTCCCACAGACCTCTGTATAAAGGCGACTGAGGCCTGTTGCCCAGCCTCATTCCCCAGGATGTAGTGTTTTTCATTCTTCCAGTCAATAAAAGCCAATACCTCGCTTCCTACGTCTCAGAGTGAGTTATTGATGGTGCATCACATAGTTAAATGTTTAAAGTTAAAAAATAAAATTAATCAAATTCAGGGGCATTTAGGAATAACTAAACCATTAAACTAAAGCATAATTATTAGAGAGTAAACATCTACTCCATTTCCTCCCAAGTGCAGGACAAAAATCCCATGTGAACTTAGTGGAGGCTTCAACTCACCATCAGATCTGACCTAACACAAGAATTGAGAGGTCCTATACTCAAGCTGATTCCAATTGAGGAAGATAGCAGACTAGTTGCCCAGCTAACACCAATTTTGCTGAGATGTGTGGACCCAGGGAGTACTATGAAAACCTCAGTTTCGACTGTGCTGCTCCTTCAGGACCAGAACGAGATTATAAAATAAACAAAGCAAACTACAGCCAAATATTGATTCCTATGTGTGAATTTCATCTTTGCAGGAGATAGAAGATGAGGTTGGCGTGCTTGATGAACCTTCTAACAGGCAAGCATACAATAAATTCAGATCATAGGAAGGTCATATCACAGTAAGTGAATGGCATTACTGAGCTATAAACAGTAGAAAGTCCCAAGATCAATTCCTAATCCACTCCAATCTTCCTGCTCTTAGCATTTGGAGGATGACAATTATTGACTCCTCAAGTTCCTCAAGCTTAAGTTTGGAACATATTGGTCGGATACATTGACCTCATAGAGCCAGACATCATCATCATTATGTGCTACGTAGTATGACGTGGGCGACATGGTCTTATCCATGACCATGATTGTTCTTGGCAAATTTTTCTACCAAACTGGTTGCCATTGCCTTCTTCTGGGCAGTGTCTTTACAAGACAGGTGACCTCAGCCATTATCAATAGTCTTCAGAGATTTTCTGCCTGGCATCAGTGGTGGCATAACTAGACTTGTGATATACAACAGCTACTCATATGACCCTCCACCACCTGCTCCCATGGCTTCACGTGACCCTGATCAGAGGGCTAAGCAGGTGCTACTCCTTGCCCAAGGGTGACCTGCAGGCTAGCTGAGGGAAGGAGCGACTTACACCTCCTTTGGTAGAGACACATCTTCACCCTGCCAACCAAAGACTGAATTGTCCCTCCATAATCAATTGCTGCTAGTACTCGTTGTCAGAACTGACAGAGTAAAGTTTTATGATAAAGAATTTATCCTAATCTCCACAGTTTAGACCCCAGGAGTTTTACTGCCATGGAATCAGTTGTACATTTTGAACAGCATGATGGGTAAGTAATGGCACAATTAATTGCTGCATCCCTTCTGAATATGTGGGCTGGATTTCACTGGTGGTGTGTGTGTGTATTTGTATATAACTCCTTCACTAAGTTTAGTGAAGTTTTGTAATGTCAGATGCACTATATCTGGCCCTTCAGCTTTACACCAGCTGTAGCTGGCATATCAATGAAAGATAGTTTTAAAAAAATTTATTGTAAGTGTAACCCTCAGGTTCGGGCAGCGGCGTTAGTCTAGGGAAGACAGTCTCTGGCCCCACCAAGCGTGTGAAATCTGAGGTGCAAAGCGTCCTGTGTTACAAATCAGTACCTTGAAATAACAGACAGTACACCATATGCAATTAAATGATTTAGCTTTATAATTCTTAATTTGACTAGAGGGTAGTAAAGAAAACAAAAGGAAAAGGGCCCATTTTAATGAAACAGTCTAACGTGCACAAGTTGGAGCTCATGGTTTCCCTTCCGCTGGTCCTCCATCGACTCCCCCCCCCCCCCCCACCCGGCTTCGTCGACTCCCAGCCCCACTCCAAGTCCACTCCTTTCAGGCATCTTCTCTCTTCATCTTCCGCTAAACAAAAGACCCAGATCACCTCGTTCTCAGGCACACAACAAGAAAAAACACTCCCTCCATTGGATGGCGCATATTCCAAAGCCCCCGTTACCTCTAGTCATAAACCAAACACTGCTGCTACAGAAAAACCGTTACATTAACAGTGAAACCTTTGCCAAGACGTTGCATAAGTTTTTGAATTAAATACAACTAAGACATGGTTTAAAATTAAAACAATTCATTATTGTTTTAATTATTTAAATAGTTTTCAACTGTTTCCCAATGTCTGTTTACACTGGAGGCATTTAGAAACACAGTAAAGGCCTTCTGTCGATGTGATTTAGTAAAGACCATCAGAGCATTGTGGCTGGATCTTCAGTCATTCGAACAGTCACTCGAACAGTAGGACGTTAGGGGCCCTGTAGCCACTAACCCACTACCACTGCAGCCGCAAATGCAGAGCAATTCTTATTGAAATACAAAGCAAATTTGTATTAGGTACAAGTATATTACATAACAAATGCAATATTCCGATGTAATGCATAAACCTCAAAACTGAATAGATATGGCTAAGGTGGATGAGCTGTGATATCACCACAGGTAGAATGATCAAATTGAACTCTGGCCTTAAAAATTCTCTCATTTTATGGTTGAAATGGTGCACAATGTTTTATTCACTCATATCAAGGGCCAGCATTTGCTTTGATATGGATTACGTGCTTCCAGTATAAAAAAACTTGATTTCTTTTTTTTTTATTCTATGAAAATGTGAAATGCTAAGAGTCATTAAATGCTTAATTCAATAAAAGGTTGAACATCCAATCTCCAAAACCAAGTTGGAGCTGAATAATTACCCAATCTTAACTGTGATGCTGAGGGGAATGGGTATGTTATGTCCAATACCAGGTTGGTGCTGAATTACCAGATATTAGCTGGGATGCTGAGGGCATTGGGTATGGATGTCCAATAACAGGTTGGTGCTGAATAATCTCCCAATCATAACTATCACAGACATCAGCACTTCAGTATTGTAAAGTGGAGTTGGGGAGAATGGGATGATTAGCTGTACTAGGTAAGCCAGGTTTCCAGTCCTGATCACCTTTCATGGGTGGTATCCATTAACAGGATTACATTAGGCTGCAATGCATGTCCATTTGATCTGCCTGGTAGTAGATATCGTCAGGTTTATGTGTCTAGAAGCAAAAGAGAGCTATGTACCATATCAGCCTGCAGTCAATGAGCAATTCTTAACTATTCTTTCTGTAGCTCTGACATCATGAAGTCAGCTCCTGGTATTGTCCACCTTGATGACATGCCTGAAATCACAGACAAACAGCATCCTGTGTTACAGGTAACATAAAATAATTTTAAAATGTGGAATTAAAATTTGTATCATTTATTGAGATGTGAAATAATGAGATTTTGTTTTATAGGCTGATTGAAACTCAGTTCCAGCAATGGTGTCGGCACACTCATTGAAAGAGCAGGGATCAATATTGCTTTCCGGGTTCTGTCAAAACTGTCACTAGCCTAACATGGACACATCACTATTATTTTATAACTCTGTGTCGACATGGATGTCAGTAAGGCCTGGGAATGGGAAAGCAATGGAATGATGGAAAACTGAGTCCAAAATTTGTTTGGTAATAGGAGGAAGAGGATGATGGCAGATTCTTTTTGTGATTGTTACCCTGTCACCAGTGATGGACCACAGGGATCAGTGCTGGGACCTTACAGTTAGTTGTATACAGTAATGATTGGGTGCCATTGTAGCACAGTGGTTAGCGCATGCTAATACAGCTTGGGGTGTCAGAGTTTGGCGTTTAGTTCTGGCATCATCTGTAGGGAGTCTGTACATACATCCTCCCTGTGGAATACCTGGGTTTCCTCCCACACTCTAAAGATGTACTGGTAAATTGATCTTTCCAAATTTTCCCATAATTAGGCTAGGGTTAAATCGAAAGATTGCTGGGTTTTGCAGCTCAAAGGGCCCAGTCTGCACTGTACATCAATAAATAAACAATAAATAAAATAAATGATTTGGAAGTGAAATAGATTAAAAGGGATGATTCATAGTTTGCAGGTGACAGAAATGTTCTTGGTGATTTTGAATAGTGAGGAGGATAGTTGTAGCCTTAAAATCAAATTGATCAATAAGCAAGATGGACAGAGCCATGGTAGATGGAGTTTAACACTGATAAATGTGAGGTGTTCATCCTCATCTTAGGTAGGATGAATAATCCATCAAGGGTAAAGCCCTCCCCACCTTTGAGCACTATCGCGGAAAGCAGCACCCACCATCAGGGATCCCCACCCAGCCATGCTCTCTTCTCAATGCAGCCATCAGGAAGAAGGTACAGTAGCCTGAAGACCCTCACCACCAGATTCATCAACCATCAGGCTCCTGAACAAGAGTGGATAACTTTGCTCACCTCACCACTGAGCTGACTCCCTAACCTCTGGACTCACTTTCAATGACTGTACAACTCATGCTCTCAATATTATTTCTTACTTACTTATCTATTATTATTATTTTGTTTATCTTTCTGGATCTGCACGATTTGTTTTTCATGTTGTAAACACGAGAAAGTCTGCAAATATGGGAAATCCAAACCAACTCACACAAAATGCTGGAGGAACTCAGCAGGCCAGCAGCATCCACGGAAATGACTAGATACGTAGTCGACGTTTCAGGCCAAAACGTTGCCATTTACACATCGGACCGTCTTTGTGTGTAGTTTTTCATTCATTCTTGTGTGATTCTTTGTGTTTATTGTAAATAACCACAAGAAAATGAATCTCAAGGTAGTATAGTGACTTTGATGATAAAGTTACCTTGAACTTTGAAGTGTAGGACACATGCAGTGAAAGATAGGGCCTTAGGGAACACTGAGGGACAGAGGGATTTTGTGTACAAATACAAGGATCCCTGTAGGTGGCAGCACAAGTCAACAGGCGAGGAAGAAGTGACGTGAGATAATTGCCTTCGTTAGCAGATAAACAGAATGCAAGAAGTTTGTTATAGTTTTGGTGGTTGTCCATCGTGTCCGACAATAATGGCAAACCTGTGCAGGAGAGTTTTTAAAGTGGACAAGCTGCTGCACTGGGGCGGTTTCACTCTCTTGATCTCAGAGGTCTAGGTCCAGTAGTATAAACAAGCATCACAAACTGGGGTCTTCCTTGGTTACAGTAGTTGACCATGACATCTTCTGTGCCTTATCAAGTCCTTCGCTACCCATGGAGCATTGCAGTAGACCTTCTTAGCCACTGGATCTCACTGTAGATCTCATCCGCCCAGTCTGCCAGAGCTAGGACAGGCATGTCCCTATCTCAATGGGGTATGAGGCCCGCCAGCTCTCCTCCCGTGGTTTAGCCCATCTGTCGAAGCGGTGACTGAGGGTGTGGCAGCCATCGCATGCAAACAACCACTTGGAGCCACAGGTGAGAGGTGAGTGTCTGATGGGGACCAAAGGTGAGTGAGCTGCCCCAGAATGGATATGACAAGCCCCTTCACCAGAGGTGCTACCCTCCCAGGACACCCATTGTTATGGTATAACCGTATTAAAACATTGTTTATGCTAGAGTGGCATGCCTCTCTACAGTATAGTGTCACTACACTATTGGAAGGACGAATGCATTCAAGAGGCTGCAGGGGAGATTCTCTATGATGTTATCTGAGGGTAGAACTTGTTAGTAATGAAGAGAGGTGAATTTGTTTGCCTTGAAGCAGAGGAAGGAACTTAATTAACATATACAAAATTATAAACTTTCTAAAATTAGAGGGCATAGGCTGAGGGTAAGGGAGGATATCTGAAGAAGAACCTGTTAATCAAGAAGGTGGTTGGGATCTGGAATACAGTGTCCAAAGGGCTGGTGAAGGCAGAGACCCTCACAACAATTAGGAAGTATCTAGATGAATTGCCAAGGTATGCAAGACCAAGGGTGAAGTGAAGTGCTGATTAATAGGATTAGTATCGATGAGCGCTTCATGGTCAATGTAGACTTTGTGGGTTTATTTCCAGTGACCTCTATAACAAAATGTGTATATTGTTCCCACATGTGTGTCCTCCCACTGCCCAAAGATGTGCTGGTTAGTCGGTTAATTGGTCATGGCAATTATGCTTGGGTTAAATCAATGGATTTCTGGGCAGCACAGCTCAAAGGGCATGTTATGTCCTGTATCTCTAAATAAATAAGTACATTTCTGTGCTGTATGACTCTTAGTCAAAATTTTATGATACTGCAGGAAATGTTTGACCATATAGCCTGCACAGTTCATCGACTACTTCTGGAGAATTACCAAGGACGGGCATCAAATACCAGCCTTGGCAATTAAATATGTGTCACAAAAAAATTTTTTGAGCGTATTTGTGGAAACATTACCCTCTATCATGGTGAATCTGCTTGTACCTCTTCCGATGTCTTGGTACTCTTTCTATAATATGGAAACCAGAACAGTGGGTTATATTGAAATCCATGTGCCACAGCCCTCAGATCAAAACCCAGGAAATAATATTACCCTCTTTTCAATTCTTAGTTAACTGTAAATTCTGTTTCTTATAGGACACGCAGTCACAACGTGGAAGTAATGTTTTGTTTGAAGTGTTTAACAGGTAAGCTTACCATGGAATCACATCTCAGTAAATTTGATGCAATTCATTATAACTGTTGGGCGTACTTTCTTCTGAGCACCTTGACTCAAGTTCATTAAAGTGCGGTGGTATTGTTGCAACTAGGGATGGGTTAGCTTATCTTGTGAAGTTTGCATGCGTCCACTGATTATATTAAAAAAACACAATTACTTCCCATGATTTTGGATTCTTTCCACACCTATTTTATTCAATACATTCATGACTTTAAAGACATCTTTAAGAAATCTTCAAGGATTTTCTTTCAAAATTGTGACAATCTTCTCTGGAAGGAGTAAATACCGTTCTGGTACCATTCTTGGAACTCTCACAATTTCTTTGGTATTTCTCAAAAAAATATAACATAGAGACCAATATTCTCTTGTGTGGACTAAACAGGATCACACTTTTATTCAGTTCTATACCCCATGTCATCGTCCTTTTGTTTTGCTTTGCTGATCTATGGTGCTACTTTAAATGATTTGTTCATGCCTATTTCTACTCCAAGATCAAGTTAAATTGTCATGAAACCATACATGAATACAGCCAAACAAAACATCATTCCTCCAAGACACGATGTAAAACACAGTACAGACGGTCAAACACAACACAAGGCATATATAGCACAAGTAAGATAGCAGGAAACATACTGTACTCAAAAAAATTATAATATAGCTCAAGTCCCTGAGTCCATGGATGTTGTCAACAAGAACAAGCCCAGAGCGGTCTGCAGGTGAATGCAATCCAAGCAAACACTAGAGGGCAGCATGGATACCACGCCGCCACCACCAGTGGCACCTCACCTGGTGGAGAATGCTGGATAAGTTACAAGCAACATTTCTATTTTTGTTGCTCAAGTATATGATCCCACATTTGTCTCAGTTCATATGCACTTGTCATGCACCTGGACGATGAGAAGTTCCACTAATTTGAATGCCCAAGAGGCTCACTTGTATCATCACACTAATTTTCTACATTTTTCAAAACTTTGTTCTAAATGTTTAGAATCTTTACAAGCAACCACAGATTTTTAGAGCCGGTTCAGGAAGTGCCCTTCTGCAAAACAAAGGAAAAGGCAGAGTTATAAACTGATGAGTCCTGTTGAGTCACTGCTCTCAGATGGCCCTCCCTCAAGTCCAAAACCCCAAAGACATGCATCACCTTATGAACGGTCAGTGGACTGAGCTCAAGTGATACTCACATAATTGGCAGTGTCAATGTGAGAAAGAAGGAAAGACTAATACCTTGTATGAATCAGAATCACTGAATGTTTCCATATTTCCACAGTTTTGACACTGTTTACTCTCAGCTTGGCACCAGCTCTGTCACTGGTTCGACTGAGTTAACAGAGATAGAAGACAGAAACAAAGATCAGGTAAAATTCAAGTAAATCAACTCTTCTGACTGTAATTACACAGAATATGGTGGCTTAGTGAATTATTTATTTGTCCGTGTTCTGGTCAAAATTCCATTAGAATCAGGTTTTTTTATCACCCATGTGACGTGAAATTTGTTAACTTAGCAGCAGCAGTTCAATGCGATACATAATCTAGAAGAAAAAAATAAAAATCATAATAATAGTAAATAAGTAAATCAGTTGCAGTATATGGTTATTGAATAGATTAAAAATCATGCAAAAAACAGAAATAATGTATATTTTTTAAAAAGTGAGGTAGTGTCCAAGGGCTCAATGTCCATTTGGGAATCGGATGGCAGAGGGGAAGAAGCTGTTCCTGAATCGCTGAGTGTGTGCCTTCAGGCTTCTGTACCTCCTCCCTGATGGTAACAGTGAGAAAAGGGCATGCCCTGGGTGATGGGGGTCCTTAATAGTGGACGCTACCTCTCGGAGACACCGCTCCCTGAAGATGTCTGGGTACTTTGTAGGCTAGTACCCAAGATGGAGCTGACTAGATTTACAATCCTCTGCAGCTTCTTTCGGTCCTGTGTAGTAGCCCCCACCCCACCCCCACCAGACAGTGATGCAGCCTGTCAGAATGCTCTCCATGGTACATATAAAGAAGTTTTTGAGTGTATTTGTTAACATGCCAAATCTCTTCAAACTCCTAATGAAGTATAGCTGCTGTCTTACCTTCTTTATAACTACATCGATATGTTGGGGCGAGGTTAGATCCTCAGAGATTTTGACACCCAGGAACTTGAAACTGCTCACTCTCACCACTTCTGATCCCTCTATGAGGTTCCTTCACCTTACCCTTCCTGAAGTCCACAATCAGCTCTTTCATCTCATTGATGTTGAGTGCCCGGTTGTTGCTGTGGCACCACTTCACTAGTTGGCATATCTCACTCCTGTACGCCCTCTTATCTCCACCTGAGATCCTACCAACAACGGTTATATCGTCAGCAAATTTATAGATGGTATTTGAGCTGTGCCTAGCCACACAGTCATGTGTATATAGAGAGTAGAGCAGTGGGCTAAGCACACACCACTGAGGTGCACCAGTGTTGATCGTCAGTGAGGAGGATATGTTATCACCAATCCGCACAGATTGTGGTCTTCCGGTTAGGAATTTGAGAATCCAATTGCAGAAGGAGTTACAGAGGCCCAGGTTCTGCATCTTCTCAATCAGGATCATGGGAATAATGGTATTAAATGCTGAGCTATATTCGATGAACAGCATCCTGACATAGATGTTTGTGTTGTCCAAGTGATCTAAAGCTGTGTAGAGAGCCATTGAGATTGTGCCAATAAGCAAATTGTAATGGGTCCACGTCATTGCTGAGACAGGAGTTCAGACTAGTCATGACGAACATCTCAAAGAATTTCATCACTGTAGATGTGAGTGCTGCCAGGCTGTAATCATTAAGGCAGCTCACGTTATTCTTCTTAGGCACTGGTATAATTGTTGCCTTTTTGAAGCAAGTGGGAACTTCCACCCATAGCAGTGGTTGAAAATCAAGGGCATAAATCATTTATTACAAACAACCCATTGAAAATTCCACTGAAACTTGGATCTTAAATATTTGCATGATTTACATGTATGTTCACATTGCATACATATCAAATAAAAGGATTATTCAAGTCCTGAAGGAGGGTCTTGACCCAAAATCTTGACTGTTTATTCATTTCCATGAATGCTGCCTGACTTGCTGAGTTCCTCCAGCATTTTCTGTGTGTTGTTCTGGAATTCCAGCATCTGCAGAATCTCTTGTGTTAAGGTTTTATTAGTCTCTCTTCCATGAAACTTTAGTTCTTCATCTCATCTCCACATGAAACTTATGCCATGCTCTTTAATTGCCTTCTTCTCCACTTCTGCTCTTTAGAAATAATTGGGAATTAATTTTAAACTTGAACAAAATTTCTGCTGATTCTGAATTTTCCTGCTTAATCAGAAGAGACATATACTAGCTACTCCATTATAGTCCACTGTACACCACGGTTCCAGTCACCCACTATAACACTGCCATGCACTGACGTAATTACATTGACAGATCAGCAAAATATGGTTAAAAGTCAAGGAACATTGAAGATACTGGAAACCTGGAATAGAAACAGAATATTCTAAAATATAACATAGAGAAACTGCCGAATACATTCAGCAGGTCTGACAGCACCTTTAGAAAGAAGAGTAGGATAACCTGCTCAGATTCATGAAACAGCCCTGTGATGCAAGGTGCTGTCTATCAAAGACTTGACTATCAATCTTGTGCTCCCTCTCCACTTGCGCTTCCTGTCAGAGCTTCATTCACTCTAACCCAATGGTTCCCAACCTTTTTTTCTGCCATGGACCAATACCATTAAGCAAGGTGACTGTGAATCCCTGCTCTAACCTGACCCCAACATTGACTTGGTAAACCACTTCTATCTTGTTGGCAGGGCAACAACTGATTTGATTCCACATATCAGCCCCTTTGGAACATGACCCCCAACATTAAATAACTACCCAATATTCCTAGACAGTCTCAACCACCATTTTACTGTAGATTTCTCCCTCCACAACCCTGAAGCACACAAAATCTGTTTCTTCATTCTCCCTACAATCCACAAGCAGGAATATTTCAGAATGTCCATGTTCCGTGTAACTTTTTTCTTATCCTTCCCTTCTCTTGACCACTCCTTTCTATTAAACTTCTGTTACACTCTACCAGTTAA
The DNA here is from genome assembly GCF_048418815.1 of Hemitrygon akajei. NCBI lineage: Eukaryota > Metazoa > Chordata > Chondrichthyes > Myliobatiformes > Dasyatidae > Hemitrygon > Hemitrygon akajei. The sequence goes on from NC_133148.1 coordinate 41,269,462, forward strand.
ACCATTTCTGGTTTCCTGGTCCCAGATGTCTTATTTCACCATATTTTTGCAGGACGTCTTCTCTTCCAGCATCCACAATGATTGTCTGAGGCCCCTTCATTTCTTCCTTGTAAAGAGGTCAAACAAGTTCCTCTCCACCACTGTCCTTTGCTGGGTGAACTTGTAATCACCTTGATTCTTTTCTCCTTTGGCTTCACATGATTCCAACAAAATCTGTAATTACAGGAGCAGAAAGCGATCTGCTGAAGGAACTCAGTGGTTTGACGTGTGAAGAACTGTCAATATTTTGGGTTGAGATGGTGCATCAGGCATGGAATGAAAGGGAATTGATCAGTATGAAAAGGAGAGGTGGACTAATGAGATGGGGCCGGTAGCTGTTAGGTGCCGTGATAGCATAGTGTAGCTTGATCACGTTACACCTTAGAGCATCAAAGTTCAATTCTGATGTCATCCGTAAGGAGTCTGTACATCCTCCCTGTGAAATGTGTGGCTTTTCTCCAGTTCCGTAATTTCCAAACACATACCAATACTAATTGGTTAATTGTCTTGATTAGGGTTAAATCGAGAGTTGCTGGGTGGTGTGATTCGAAGGGCTGAAAAGGCCTATTCCACACTGTATCTCTAAATAAATAAGAAGGGTGAAGGATGATGGTCACCAGTAGGCAAGATGTAGCACCTGATTAACCCCCCCCACCCCCAATCAGGGTCATGTGGAACCATGGGAGCAGGTGGTGGATGGTCGTACGAGCAGCCAGTGCAGATCACAAGTCCTGGTTATGTGACCACTGACACCAGGCAGACAATCTCTGAAGAGTATTGATAATGGTTGGGGTCACCCATCTTGTAAAGACACTGCCCAGAAGGCAGCAATGGCAAATAGTTTCTGTAGAGAAATTTGCCAAGAACAATGATGGTCATGTAGCCCAAGATCACCCACATCATACGACACGGCACATAATGATGATGATAATTAACTGTTTCACATACCACATCTAAAATAACACAGAAGGAAGAACTCGGCCCAAAACATTAACTGTCCATTCCCTCCACAGGTGCTATCTGACCCATTGAGTTATTTTTTGCTCCAGATTCCAGCATCTGCAGCCCCTTATGTTTCCAGAGTAGAAGAATGTCACTCAAACCACTGTGTTGCCAAATATTTACACCATAGAATGCTGAATGTGATTTACATCTCTTACTACAGGACAAGAAGGCACTAGATGAAGCTAATATGATGGTCGAATTCATTGATGGGTGAGTTTGTCATAAACCTGCTGAAGCCATTAGCTTATGTCCAATGATCATCTTCAGTGATCCAGGCAGATGCCTGTATTGATTCCTGGTTGATTCTGGCTTACTTCTGTATAGTTGTATTTATTTGAGAGGATGGGTTTGGGGTTTGGGACAAGTTGCAAGAGGTTTGAAACTGGCAAATGAACTCAAAGACAGAGGAAAATGCATAGCCTACGTGGCCTTTAGAGCCTGCCTGTCATTCAATACAATTTAACTCAACCCTCAACTGTTATTCTATACCAGATATCTATAGTTTTCAACACCTTAATCTTTCTTATGTTAGATACTTTTAATGAACTAGACTCTGTCAAGTACCTTTTCAGTTCGTCATATAACAGACAATCATTAACTCAGAGTGTGTTTATTTTACTTGCTGCAACGGAAGACCATCACTGCACAAGAAGTGGTAATAGCTACAGGAAAGAAAGACAGCATAATCACTCCTTTATACCCAAATATTAGCTTCAGTTCAAGAACATTCTATATGTCTGTTTAATCAGTGTCCTTGGTATTCTCACAGTAACTGCATCTATTTGTCATATACTCATCCATCTGCATAATGTTGCAGAAACAGTATTAGCAAAGCACTCTGATACAGTACAGGTTCCATTTTGTTACAGACAAAAATGGCACTTTGTTACTACAAGTACATTTCCACAACTGCAAAACTCTCCTGAAGAGAGAATTTCAGAAATTCACAATCCACTGTCAGGGAATATTTCTACCTTCCTCAGTTTTAAATGACTGACTCTTATCTTGAAACCCTGACCTTCATTCAAGACTCTTCCATTCATGAAAACATCTGAAAATCTTCCCTTCCAAGCTCCCCTCAGGTTCTTGTATGATCACTCCTCATTCTTCTAAACTGAAAGCACACAGATTCAACCTGCTTAGCCTTTCTTGACTGAACAATCCTCTCATTCCAGTGGACATCCTCCAATGCTTCTAAATCCATTCACAGGGAAGGAGATCAAAACTGTACATCACTCCAGGTGTAGCCTCACTAATATATTTGTAACAAAGCTTACCTGTTGGTAAAATTATCCAACATTCTTCCATGTTTCTGTCAACCTTCCCACTGGAGACGTGGAGATGTAGCTATACTAATAAGCACTGTAAGAATTTTGTATGTTTACCAATTCTTATTCCCCTAAGCTCCCCAGAGTTAATCCCTTTCTCCAAAGAAATCAATCTGGTTAACCTTCATAATACTTCTTCCTTAGATAGGAAAACTAGATTTGTACACAATATTCTCACCAACGGGTGGGGGGGTGAAGTTATGTCTCTACCAAAGGAAGTGTACGGTGTTTCTTCCCTCCACTAGCCTGCAGGCTGCAGGTCACCCTTGGGCAAGGTGTAGCAGCTGCTTAGCCCCCGATCAGGGTGACGTGAAGCCATGGGAGCAGGTGGTGGATGGTCGTATGAGCAGCCGGTGCAGATCACAAGTCCTGGTTATACGACCACTGACACCAGGCAGACAATCTCTGAAGAGTATTGATAATGGCTGGGATCACCCATCTTCGTAAAGACACTGCTTAGAAGAAGGCAATGGCAAATCACTTCTGGAGAAAAATTTGCCAAGAACAATCATGGTCACAGACAGTGAAAAGAATAAGAAATCAGTGTGAAGAGGCCTTCCCCACAGGCAATGCTCTGGTGCAGAAAACCAGGATCACCCACATCATGCAACACGGTACATAACACTGATGATGATTCGCACTAGGACCGTACATGATTTTACAAAGACATTTTTAAATTCACACTCAAATTCTCCTGCAGCAAAAGACAACCTACTGTTTAGTTGCTCAGTTAACAGGTAGATCTTCCAGTCTCTAAAAACTACACTGCTTTTCTATTTTCTACTAAGATGGATTCCTTCACATTTTTCCACATTATCTTCCACCTGCCATAACCTCATCCATTTACTTAGCTTGTCCCTTTACAGTTAAAACTTCTCCACATCTTCCTCACAGCCCATGCTACATCCAATACTGTACCATCAAGCAAATTGGGATATATTACCCTTGGACTCCTCATCTAGATCGTTGGTTATAGATTGTGAACAGTTACAGCATCTCAGTGATCACAGCCTCCCAACATGAACCTAACCCATTCATTACCGCTCTGTTTCCTGGCTGTTAACCAGATTAAATCCATGCCAGTTCATTATCTTCAGTCACATGCCTTAACTTGGTCCTGACCCATTCCATTCTTCACAACTTAAAAAAGCTGTCACTTTTATGAAATATTTCTTTAATGTCAGAGTAATTCAGAGCTGCTTACTTCATTTCATGAAAGAAGAAGCCTTATTTGGTTGGGTAGCGAGTCAAGTTTGAATGGATGTTGTGTCCCAGCTGTCTAGATATGTAAATCAGGCAGTACAATATGGAGAGCAAACTGTTACCCATGTGGTAAGTTCACACACTCCACGCAGCTGATGAATCCAAAGGAACGGCAGAGACCGATACAGTTTGGCACCAGCGGCATCGCAGGAGATGCCAGTCAGCATTGAACTCAACATGGAACTGCCTTAGGGAGTCTTGCTCCAGATTTTTCCCTCAGGGTTTACTCTAAAGCTTTCCCATGAGTGGGTATAGTCGTAAGGCAGTGGAGGTTTGAGATCAGAGTTTTCCTTCTCCGAGATGAGCTGCCAACCATATCTGATGAGCCCCATCTGCCCAAAGCAACTGGTTTTAAGGCTCGTGAACCTGTCCTTGCCCCTTCTCCTGTCAGTAGAAACATTTCCACCAAGCTTAGTAGCTAAGCCACACGTGAAGGCCAGGAGCTGGCCTTAGTTATCAGAAGCTCTTTGAGAGCCTTTAATAGATAGTGGAAGCTTATCCTCACTACTTGCCCCAGCTATAACATTCTCAAGAAACCAGTTAGTAGTAAAACCCTCTTACCCACAGAACTGTGCCCAGTGTCAGATGGTAGCTTCAGTACAAGAAGGCAGAGCCCATGGTGTCATTGTCTTCAGGAGGGTTGTGGAAGGAATCTAGTTTGGCACCATTCACAAAAGATGGGCATACAGGAGGATCAGGGCTCGGTGCAAAGCTGACCAGTAGGAGTGACGGTTTTCACTTACAAGTTTTTAGTAATGGTCTAAGAAGTTAATTATTGTATTTGGATTCTCAAATGCTTAATTACATCTTCCATATTTCCACAGTTACCACATCATGTTCAGAAATGAGTGCCTCCTTGATGCCCCTGACAGTGTGAAGACACTAGCCATGGACAGTGATAATGATCAGGTGATCAGAGTGTGCTTGACTCCCTGGTGTGAGAGTTGTGAAGCAAGGATAATGTTCTTTCTAAGTCAATCAATTGATGAAGTCAGTGACACGTTACTCATTTAATAGCAAGTTATTTGGTGTCTTTAAAGGACTGACAAATTGAAACAGTATTTTCATAGAATAACCTTAAGAGGCTATTTACCAGATAGCATAAAAAATGTAATTTCTGCATTTGTCACTGCTTGCAGCTACTGTTTCATGCTTACACTTCAAAGACCTGATTGAACTAATCTCATTGATATTTTTAATGCAGTATCTCCCATCGAAACCAACTGCAGATCTCAGTAAGAAACAAGTTAGTTTCAGCTGAGTAGGAGAATCTGTTAAAAACATAATGTATTTAAGAAAGTAGAGGCAAGGGAATGAAGGGGATATGTAATAGGATACAAGGGACAAGAAATGAACTGATGAAAGTGGGGGAAATCGCCACAAAGTTCACAGACACAAAGCACAGCAGCCGAGGACAGTCTCACAGCCTTAGCATCACGGAGAGAGGAGATCTCCAGCCTATATGGACTGGCATTTAAATTGCCTAAATCTGTTGCAGCGAATTACCCTGGGCCTAGATTTCACTCCCCAAGAAGCTGTTCTTGACCTCTCCAAATTGGCTCAGTGCCCATCACCTGTAGCACCCTTGATAACACCTCAACATCTGGCTCAATTTTGTGGATTTATATCATGCACCAGCAATACCAAATTCAGCTCATGTCTGATCTCTCAAGATCATCCGCACTATTTTTCCCTGGGCAATATTTATTGTTCAGCCAGCATTACAGAAGGTAATGCTTCAGGCTCCTCTAATTCCTCCTTGATGGTAGCAATGAGAAGAGGGCACGTCCTGGGTGATGGGGGCCCTTAGTGATGGTGCCACCTTCTTGAGGCATTGCCTTTAAAGGTGTCCTCAATGCTATGGAGTTTAGTGTCCATGGAGGCTGGTCCAGAAGGTTATTCTCCTGGCAATTGGGTTCAATGCAACACACACAAATTGCTGAAGGAACTCAGGGGAAATGGTAGCATCTATGAAAGGAATTACTAGTTGAATTTTCCAGCAGAAACCTTTCATCAGGACTGGAAAGGAAGGGTGAAGAAGCCAGAATAAGAAAGTGGGGAAGGCCTACAAGCTAGAAGGTGATAGGTGAAGCCAGGTGAGGGTAAAGTAGATGGGTGGGGGAGGATGAGGGGGTGTAAAGTGAGAAGCTGGAAAGTGACAGGTAGAAGAGGTAAAGGGCTAAAGAAAGAGGAATCTGATAGGAGAGGGCAGTGGACCATTGTAAAAAGGGAAGGAGGAGGACACTAGAGGCAAGAAATGGGCAGGTGAGATAAAGAGAAGGGGTAAGAGGGAAGCCAGTTGAGATTCCCAGATACTTTGTTACCTGCCAGTTGCTAGGGTCCAGGACATCTTGAATCAAATCCTCAGCATTTTTAAGTGTGAGGGTGAGCAACAAGAGGTAGCAATAACAGGGGTAGATAGAGTGACGAGGTTCTGCAAAGGGAATTAGCTGCTAAGTTAAAGGACAGGATCTCCAGAGTTGTAATCTCAGAATTGTTACTCATGCCATGTGCTAGTGAGCCTGGTACTAGGAAGATTATACAGTTTTATACATGGCTAAGGAGTTGGTATATGAGGGAAGGCATCAGATTTTTGGATCATTGGGCTCCTTAATCAGTGCATAGAAGTCCTAGTGAGAGGGTGTGCAATACTTGATCTGCTATTAAGGAATGAGACAGGTTAGGTGACAGAAGTGTGAGTAGGAGAACACTTTGCATCTAGTGATCATAATGCTATTAGTTTCAAAGAAATATGAAAAAGATAGGTCTGATCTGTGGGTTAGCTTCTCAGTTGGAGAAAGGCCAATTTTGATGGTATCAGAAAGAAGTTGGCAAGTGTGGATTGGGACTGGCTCTTTTCTGGCAAAGTTGTATTTGGTAAAGCAGAAAGCCTTCAGAAGTGAAATTTTGAGAGTACAAAGCTTGTATGTGCCTGTCAGAACAAAGGGTAAAGATAACATGTTTAGGAAACATTAGTTTTCATGAGATATTGAGGCCTTGGTTCACAAATAGTAGTTGATCAGCCATGATCTCAAAATGGCGGTGCAGGCTCGAAGGGCCGAATGGTCTACTTCTGCACCTATTGTCTATTGTCAAATAAAAGGTAGTGCATAGCAGGTGTAGGCAGGTAGGAAGAAATGAGGTACTTATGGAGAATAATAAATAAAAGAGAACACTTTAGAATGAAATCAGGAGTGCAAGAGGTTGCTCTAGCAAACAAGGTGAAGGAGAATTCTAAGGGATTCACCAGATATGTTAAGAGCAAAAGGATTGCAGACAAGTGGGAGGTGCTGTACTTTGGTAGGACCAAGCAGGGTAATTCTTACACAGTGAACAGTAGTGCACTAAGGTGTGCCGTGGAAAATAGGGATCTGGGAATACAGATCCATAATTCATTGAAACTGGTGGCACTGATAAATAGGATCATAAAGAAAACTTTTGGCACATCGACCTTCATAAATCAGAGAATTGAGTACAGGAGATGTTACATTTATCCAGTTATGTTATATGGTTCAGAATGTTGGACAATATCTAGTAACATGAGGAAATGAATTGAAGCAGCAGAGATGTGGTTTTTGAGGAGGATGCAAGGAATAACATGGACGAAATGAATATCTAACGAGGATGTCATGAACAGAGCAAGCACAAAAAGAGAAATAATGAATGAGGTCATGAAAAGGCAACGTGACTTCATTGGACATGTGATTAGGAAAGAGGAGTTGGAATGCACAGTAATTATGGGAAAGATTGAAGGGAAGAAAGTGAGAGGAAGGCAAAGACAAATGATGATGGAGACAGCAGCCAGAGAACTGGAAATGAATACCAATGAATTGACCCACTTGACCCGAAACAGGAGTGTGTGGGCCATGGCAGTCAAAGCTCAAACTGGGCACAGCACCTGATGATGATGATGACAGGAGGTGGGGTGTTATGTTGAAGATGGTGGTTAGCCTAATTTGGAGTATTGTGTGCAGTTTTGGTCACCTACCTACAGAAAAGATTGAACAAGATTGAAAGAGAACAGAGAAAATTTACAAGGATGTTGCCGGGACTGGAGGACCTGAGTTATAGGGAAGGGTTGGATAGGTTAGGTCTTTATTCCATGTAATGTAGAAGGTTGAGGGGAGGGTTGATAGAGGTATACAAAATTATGTGGGGTACAGACAGGGTAAATGCAAGCAGACTTTTTTCCACTAAGGTTTGGTGGGACTACAACCAGAGGTCATGGGTTAAGGGTGAAAGGTGAAAAGTATGAGGGGAAACATTTGCATTCAGAGGGTTGTGAGACCATGGAATGAGCTGTCAGCCCAAGTGGTGCATACAAGTTTGATTTCAACGTTTAAGAGAAATTTGGATAGGTACATGGATGGAAGGGGTATGGATGGCAATGGTTCCAATGCAAATGCAGGTCGATGGGAGTGGGCATCTTAATGGTTCAACATACACTAGGTGGGCCAAAGGGTCTCTTTCTGTGTTGTAATAAAATGGGCAACAGATGGAATGGAAAGCTACGTTACATTCACCACAGTAAGAGAGAAAAGACATTTATTTATTTTATTTGCCTCCAGGATGAAGCTGATGAGGTCAGAGATGTGTAGTATTGAACTGTCAGTGTCCAGTGTGCCAATACAACCAGCGACCGACTGCTTGAGGGGCCAGGAGCTGCCGGCACCCTAAACCTTCCTATGGCAATGGTCAATAATTTGAATTAAAATAAAATCAAATGTTTGTGAAATATTTTATAAAGATTGAGCAATTTCTTAAAACACCAACTCAGGAGAGAAGAAAACCTCTGTATGCTATGTTGTTTTAACTTCAGTAAAGGGTTATTTTTACCTACCCTTGTCAAATACTAGATCTGTTCTAGATCAAAATGTCTGAGCACAGAGGAATAAGAGATGTCTTCATCCTTGGAGTAGGCTCAGGCACTTCAACCCTGGGTTTCAGCTCTTGTTTTTTTGCTCTCAGATCTTTTTCCATTAACCATGGGTCTCATGTTGAAAAATCTTGACACACATTACATGAAATTAAAGCAGATTTTAGTTCCAAAATTTGCATATGAAACTGATGGTTATTGGCACTTCTGAGATTGAATGCTTTTAATCCTAAATCTCAATTAGCCAAACATCAACTATACAAGCCCAGACACAGACAATAATGACCACTGCACAGACTGTGTTATTTTATATTGTAGACCGGAGTTAACGCAGTTTTATGGATATTCAGGACCTCCCCTCAGTGACAATATTCAACAGGCTAAAAGGGCATGTATCTGGGAGTGAATAACTTACCTGAAATGCATTGGAATTAGCAAGATTAAAGACCTACCTTCTTTTAAATGCTGCAGAATTCAATAAAATTGTACTTGTCATGTAATATTGGAGACAGGAGAAGAGGGGGAGGCAGTTAGAGGTGGGATGTCATGTGTTAAGCCTCTGGGAATCTGTACAACCAGCATGGGAAACCTGGGCATAGGCTGACAAAAGATGATAAATTTAGATTTTGCCACAGGGAATGTGGTATCTCAAAGATTAGTCCATTAAGTTTTTAAGAGATTTTTTTAATGTAAAGCAGTGGGTACCAATGGGCACTTTTCTCTTGAAGGGAAGTGGTGGCAACTGACATCTGGCTCTGATGGAGAGGGACGGCTGTGTGGTCTGGGGTGGAGAGATGCAGAGGCAAAATCCGAGTAGATGATGGGGACTGAGTGAAGGCTCCTAAGGGATAGGAAGCAGACACCTAGGAGGTCAAACAATTGGAAACGGAACCAATAGGAAGGGTTGGACTGGACTGGAGGTGGAGGGTTGTAGACAGAGATACCGGAAGTTTGGGAAATTGATGTTCATGCGATCAGGTTGGACACTACCCAGATAGAATATAAGGTGTTGCTCCTCCGGCCTGAGTGTGGCCTCATCGCAGTATATGGGAATGGGAAGAGGAATTGAAATGGGTGGCTTTTTCTGGTGTATGGAGCAGTATACAACCCTGACATTTGTCTTCCCACAGACAGCCACACAACAAAAAAAAACACTGGAACCTGTTCAAAGAAAAACATCAAATCCCAACACCCAAAGAACAAATCATGCAAATAGCAAAAACAAAACCCAGTGAATAACACAGAATATAAAGCATCAAATCACAAGTCATCAGAACAGTACAGGAACATTCAGTTCAGCTCAATCCATTGTTCATTTACAGCAGGCTGCAGAGAGAGTCCACCCCAATCAAAACTGCATAAAAGGAGCGACCAGAGACCAGAAATACATCGTAGCGTGAACGACAGAGTCCAATCCACAAAGCACATCGATTAAACCTTGCCCAAGACCCAGGAATCGGGCACCATCCTCTGACAGCATCAGAGAGAGAATGATTAAATGTGGGCATCTTCCTCCAGCAGCATCGAGCAAGAGGGAGAGAGAGAGAGAGACCAATCAAAATCTGAAAAAGGAAACAATGCTAGAAAAACTCAATTCATGCAACAATTGTAGAAAGAGATACCATCAACATTTTGTGCCGGCGACCTTTCATCAGGAGTTTTTTTTAGTTTTTTGGTCGCTAGTGAAATGTAAGAAATGCTGAGAGAGACACTAACTTGCATTTAGTAAGATCCAACAAACAGCGGCATGATAGCGATGCTGTTTATGGTATAAATTTTGTCAAGGGCATTGGAGAGAATTCTGGCTTGATTGTGACAGTGAAGTCTCTGTGTTCACCTGCGGGTCAGGCAGTACCTTTCTTTAAGGTCAGAATCTCTGCTTATACAGGAACACCTCGTCTCTGTAACTGGAGTGTTAGTTTGGCTTGAGAACTCTAATCTCTATGACTACATTCTTTGGAGTGATGCTTGAAACCACACTTTCTATTTATTTACAAGAGATTCTGCAGATGCTGGACAGAGTAACATATACATAACGCGACAACTGATTCGAGTCTTTTTTAGTAAATTTTTTTCACTGAGAATGTTGCTGACAAGTGGTTATTTGCTAGGCTTGTGAGACACTGACAGAGAAATGAGTCAAAATCTGTCCTTGGTAGCTGCTGATTGAGCAATGGCCTGAGGAATAGAAATATATTGGAAAAAATTAGAAAAATAGCAAAAATCAGGAATATTGACTTGGACCTCCAAGTGGACCACAACCTTGCCGTAGGGTTTGGAGGCTCAATGACCCAGAGAGCTGTGCTGGCTGGAGTCAGGGCTTTATGCTTTGGCTCTTGGTAGGGTCACCCATGCCAAACAGGTCAAAGGGTAGAGGACAGACTAAGAGTGGTCCACCAGATTCAGAGGTTCAGCTCAGGGCTAACAACCCTTCTGATCACAAGAAATGGTTATGGAAACAGCAATGAAGGATCCTTCTATATCTGTGTGTGATGGGTCATGGTCAGACAGACGGAGACCTTCATTGCTGCCCTAAATGCCAGTGGCGTAACAGGCAGTAAGTAAGTAAGCAACTAGGATATCATAGAAACCATGATAAAACTCACCTGTCTCATTAAAGCTGGTTAGGAGAGGAAATCTACTCTCCTCAGTAATTCTGAACAGTCTTTAAATGAGCCCCTCAGTACCAAACTACTTTAAATAAAATCAAGCAGGTCAGGCTACAATAAACTTGGCAATGATTTGAACATGAACCTTTCAGTCAACCCTGCAGTGTGGTCTTTCATTGGTTCTGTGGTTATTATTCTATAGATTTATTGAGTATACCCACAAGAAAATGAATCTCAGAGTTGTATGTGGTGACCCTTTACTTTGAACTTTTAAAGTGCCCTTCATAAGCACCTGGGGATGGTGTGAAAAATGGGAGAACTGCCCCAAGAGAATTCAAGTAGAGCCTTACACTTGTACTGAAAATCAAACCTTTCTCCCAATGTCTCAGATACTGTCAAACAACGGACATGCCCCTTCCCACTAATTGATCAGCAAGGAATCATAACCTTGGGAAACTTCAACATCAGTTCCATACTTCCATAAACTCACAGTGTAAAATGACAAAGCCAAAGACTCTCCTAATGAAAGGAGATGGCCCTCAGTTTAACATCTACAGGAGGCACTGCTAAAAACAAAGCAAAAAAAAACTATCAAAGATCCCACCATCTGGGCCATGCCATCTTCTCACAGCTACCATCAAACACGAGGAACCACACCACCAAGTTCAACCATACAACCATACAGTTCCAGAACTAACCAGCAAAACCCCAATCACTACAGTTTAGCAACTCTATGACCATTCTGCACAAATCTGTTCTCATAGTGCTTTATTATAAAAAACTGTGTATGATGTACATTTTGGGTGACGGGGTGCAGATACAGTACAGGATGGCATCACCGAACCTCTTCCCAACTCATCGCTTACATTATTCTCCCTGCGATAGCCCACATCTTCACCTCCAACACAGGAGAGTTTAAAGATTGTGGGTTAAAGTCCTACTCCAGAGATTGACCATAATAATCTACACTGATGTGTCTCTGCATAATTGTCAGAGAATGTACCTTTTGGATATTGCATCGCTTGAGTTGCCAGTCAACGCTGAACTCAATGTAGGACTGCCTTAGGGATTCCAGCTCCAGATTCTTCCTCGGGGTTTACTCCTCAAGCCTCTCCCATGAGTGGGTATAGATGCAAGGTAGTAGAGATCAGAACAGTTTTTTTCTAGTATCCAGGGCAATATTTATGCTTCTTTCAACATTATGAAAGATTTGTCAGATCGTTGTTGTTTCAGGGAGTTGGCTACATTCTGTAAGCTACAAATGTAGCTTCAATTCAATAATATTCAAAGATCAAAGCAATTTTGGGATGTTTGAAAGGAAAAGTAGCATCTATCATCAAAGACCACCCACCCCCACCCAGGTCATGCACTCTTCTCACTGCTGTCATTGGGAAGAAAGTATAGGAGCCTGAGGACCCACACCATCAGGTTCAAGAACATTACTACCCCTTAACCATCAGGCTCTTGAACCAGAGGGTATAACTTCACTTGTCCCATCATTGAAATGTTCCCACAACCAATGGGCTCACTTTCAAGGCCTCTCCATCTCATGTTCTCAATATTTATTGCCTATTGACTTATTACTTTTGTTTTTCTCATTTGTATTTGCACAGTGCAAAATGGTGACCTATACTGCTTTAATAATAATTTTACTTAGAACTTTTAAACCTAGATGTTTGACTCTGAATCTAAAAGGGGATTGAAGGCTTATTCTAAATGCAGATGCCCAGAAGCTCCAAGTACCCTATTCATTTGCCATATCTTTCTGGATTTAACGTTAACTGGAACACTTTTAGATTACTCCTTGCTTCCAGCTTTTTCAGGCATCCGGTCCAGATTTACTTATCACCTGTACATACAGTAAAGTGCGCTAACAGCCTACACACCGAGAGATGGTCAAGTGGGCAGCCACAAATGTTGCCACACATTCAGACAGCAGCATAGCATGCCCACAGTGCTTGGCCAATTAACACAGAACACAACAGCAACAAAAATAACAGCAAAGCAAGACCCGTTCGTCTCCCCCCCCCCCCCCCCACACACAACCATCAGTTGTTACAGGTGAAACTACTATTGATTTCGAACTTTGTCTAAGCTTATTTCTTATTTTAAGATATTACTATTACCCTTTGCTTCTCTCCCCCCCCCCCCACACACACACAAACTTCTATTGCTATAGTTCCTCCTTTTTTTCTCTGTACTGTATTTGCTGAAGGAGGAGGTACAGGAGCCTGAAGACATACACTCAATATTTCAGGAACAGCTTCAGTCCCACCGCCATAAGACTTCTGAATGGGCAATGAACCCATGTACGCTACCTCACTGGAGCACATGGGGTGTCCAGGATGGGGCAGCACCTCTAGTGAGGGTGCTTGTATCCATTCCGGGGCAGCTCACTCACTTTTGGTCCCCACCGGACACTCGGCTCTCACCTGTGGCTCCAAGTAGCTGTTTGCATGCGACAGTGGCCACACCCCGGTGCTCCACTTCGTTAGGCGGATCTGTGAGATAGTGACATGCCTGTTCCAGCCTGTGAAGTCAGCTCCGGCGGACAGTAAGGTGGTTCTGTAACGCTCCGTGGAGAGCGAAAGGCGTGACAAGGCACAGAAGACACCATGGTCATCCAATGCAACTAAGGAAAACCCCAGTTTGTGACGCTTGTTCGTACCTCTGGACCCAGACTTCTGAGGTAGTGAGAGTGGAACTGCCCCCGTGCAACGGCTTTTTCACTTTAAAAACTCTCCCGCACCGTACACTACCTCCGTTCCCCCCTTTTTTTGCACTTGTTAATTATATATATTGTTATAAGTTTTAAATTATGCATTGCATTGTACTGCTACTGCAGAGACTAAACAAATCACAACAAATGCTAGTGATATTAAACCTGATCACAAACCAGAAAAGATCTGCTGATGCTGGTGTGTTGATATTAAACCTGATTCTGAAACATTTTCCTTGAAGCCTGTTGGAAGACCAGTGACCTAATGTGCTAACTTTAATATTTCCAGTTTCCCCCAGATTTTATACTTAAATACTTCCTGAGAGACCCTTTTTGCCGTCACAAATATTCTAAACGACGTATAATTGTGACCTTGTTCTGCTGCATCTTCAGTATACGCGCTTCTCAAAACTCCTCACGTCCCACAGGCCGTTTTGCGTCAGTGCTTTTGGGATTCGGGAGGAGCCACCGCCCTGACCACCACATCAGTGCGAAGATAGAACTGTGCTTGGTTACGTTGTTTGGCTGGAGTGAAAGATATATCCCCCACCCCACCCAAGCATAGAACAGAAATTATGTGAAAAGCCGATTAATGGTACTTCAGACGTACCCACGCTCATTAACTCGGCTTACAAGGCAGAACTTAAATGCTTGAAGACAGGACTGGGCTAATTTTTAACCAGTTTAGAAAACAAAAGAGATTTTAAAATTGGGCAACCAAGAAAAAAAATGATGAAGAGAGATGTATTTATAATCTTGGCCTCAAAGAGACCAAAGGCATGGACCCACCACCAGAAATAAAATAACATTTATATCACTAATGAAATAAATATTACAGATCTTTATCAGAAACACTGAATTTACAGGACCCTTAACATTGTCAGCGATCCCTCCCATCCATCCAACAATCTCTTTGACCCCACCTACCATTAGGCAGGAGGTACCGTAACATTTGGACAAAAACTATTAGAATGGGGAACAACTTCTTTCCCCCAGGCTGTGAGACTACTTAACTTCCTGCTACCACCCATGTTTCAGCACAAATGAAACCCCAGTAATGTTATACTGTTTACTTTTTAACTTGCATGGTAAGTGCACCTTATTATTTGTCAATTTATTTGTGGTAATATTACTTTATTGTGTGTATGTGTGAGTTATATGTACTGTGTGGTGCACGGTCTGGAGGAACATTGTCTCATTTGGCGGTATACATCTGTAGAGCTGAATGACAATAAACTTGAACTTAACCTACCTTCTCTGACCTCAAAGAGACCAAGAGCACGTACCCATCACCAGCAATAAAATAGCAATACTTTACTTTTTATTAGCTGTTAATTAAATGCTGATGGAAAGAATACAGGACATTACAATCTACCTATCACAAAATACGTGATTTTGATGCTTAAGAGTGCACAGTAACACAACTTACACCATGTTCTTCTGCATGCTCCTCCCTCCAAATATTTTTTCTTAAAAAAGGTTTAAATAATCCATACAATCATTTCAATACAAAGACTTTTTTCTCTTTACACGTACAAGGGAAAGAAATAGGATTGTGGTAGCTGTGTGAAGAAGCTGGGCTCAGAATGAGGCAACACTAAACTGTGTATATGTCTTGTCTGTGGAGTCTGAGCTGTCATTACCATGTGTCACTTTGCATTCCAATAACCAGGTCTTGGAGTTAGTGCAGGTATTGTGTATTTGGCCAAAAAAAATGTGCCTGATTCATTCTATACAATAACTTAGTCAAAAGATCAAGGTCCAACATGCATCATTTGAATCCATTTAACAAATGATCCACAATAAAAAAAACGAGAGCTAATCAATTCAAATCAGGACCACTGCATTCCACATCAGAGAAAGAACTGGGATCTATGCAAATATTTCTCATTTGATTCGGAAATGGCATGCCATAATACTTTAATACACCCAAGTACTGCACACTCCGCTGTTTAAATCCATTACAAGTTCAATTTGATATAGGTACAAACTGGCAAGCACTCCACTGTTTAATGAATAACGACATAATTACAAAGTGCGCTTCAAGTTTTATAATCATGTAAGATATTCCATGATAATATTTCAAAACATTACTTCACTTACATTTATTGAAGAGGTTAACTACTCAGCTGAAGTATTATGTAATTTTAAACAAAACAGGACCATGCCACCACATTCAGTTCTTCCCAGTTTCACAGCTAGTGAATAATCCTAACCAAAGAACAAATGGTTTAAAATGCATCGGCAGTTTTACCATCTATTTCCCTCCCTCCACCAAAGCCACACACATGAAACAGGTTACATGTCTGGCCACTAAAATTAATCCAAATTGTTTATTCCAAATTCATTTGAAGTGCAAAGAGTAACTTTCATTACCTCAAACTTTTAAGGTGCGCATATTGGAATCTAACCTCCCTCTTCTTTTCTGCCTTCGACAGTCAATACAAAATTAACAGTGCAGAACCCTGGGTTAAATTAAAAAATGCACAATCTATCATATTATCTGGCTTTAATACATGTATGCGTGCATCTCCACTTAGTGAAATGCAAAATCAAGCTCCAATTATCCTCACTTCAACACAATAGTGTGAATAACACAAAGTTTGTCTTGTTAACTATTACATGGAGCAAGCTACTCCCAGAGTTTTCACAAGTCACTTTGGCCATAGCCAACCCAGAAACTGAACTGTTACTCAATTTTCCATGCCTTATTTCATTTGACTCAAATTGACCCTAATCAGACTTCTGGGCAAGTTTGTGAAGAGATTATGGATGGATTTTAAATTTCCATTACACTTCACTCATTGCAAAGATCTTTCTGCCTCAACTTGATTAATGTTATACATCATTTAGTCAAATGGTTGAGACCTAGCAAGCTCAAGATCTAATCAATTTAAATCAGGATCTAAGATAAGGTCTTAAGGTCAATGAGTAAAGAATAATGGAAATTTTTAATTCATCCATACACAACATCCATTTCAACATTCATTCTTGTGAAATTCATGTAGTTAATTAGTTCATCAGGTGATAAGTGCTGTGTCATAAGATGTGGGCAATCATGATCTTTCCATGACCATGATGGTTCTTGGCAAATTTTTCTGCAGAAAACACATTTTTTTGCCATTGCCTTCTTCTGGGTTTGTAGTTAATATATAAAGGAGTATCCACCTCAAAATCTAAAAATGCCTGCTGATATGGTCAGAAGATAGAAACATTATCTTGTGACAAAAAGGGGGTTTCACCTTGTTTCCCATTTCAATAATTGGTGTAGACAAGATGGCATGGTGACTGTACATTTCACAGACCTGTAAAGAATGATTCAAAAACTTCAGATCTTATCAACCACATTTGCTTAGATAATGCTTATATGAAAGAGAAAGAGAATCTTTAAAAGAGAAAACTTTAAAATTAATAAAATAATAACATCAAGTTTTATAACTATGACTAGTACATGCAACAAATCAACAGGAAGTCGGCCTACCTAACCTGGAAAGAAAGCGAACAAACTTCAGCCTAGGAGTGTTACCTGTACATAACAACCTGCTGGTTTCAATGCTCTGGTGTTAAGGCAACCGTTGATCTCAAAACTTTATGAAATGGAGGAAAGGAAATGTTCTTTACAGTTTGTAAGCAATTTGCACATGAAGATATAAATACACCTCATTAAAAAGGACACAATCTATGAAATGTTGACATACAACAAATACCTTGGAAGTAGATCAAAGATTATAGAAGCTGATCAACAGATTCTAAAGGTAAGTAATGGTGCACCATCATTTCATAATATTTTCTGAACCTCATGATGAGATTTATAAACATTCAAAGTCTTGTTTATTATAAGTATTGTGCACAGTTAATATTGAATACACTGTGTCATTATGTAACAGAAGCAAATTGCTGATAATCTTTCACAGTCAGTGTTGAGTTAAATCCCAAGGTCAGAGAGGATTCAAATTTTCTTCACAGATGCTGCCAGATTCTGCTGAGTATTTTTAGCATTTTGTGTTTTAATTAGCATTAAAACTTAGTTTAATAAATATTAATTCCACAAAAGGAGGACAGCCCAGGGTAATTTGCTGTATATGAATTACTGTATATACTTGCCTGAACTATGCAGGATCTTTGGTACCCTATAAAATGTAGGGCTCCGTCTTTTCTAAACAACATTATTGTTAAATAATCTTCAGAAACTCACTGTTTTATGCTGTTTGAGATCATGGTATCAGCATTCCACACAAAACCACCATTCGCTCCCTACACTGACTGTAGACTAACAGTGTTTGATCCCTTTGCCACTACACACTGGTCTCCGCCACACATAATACTACTACAGTGCCTCACTGTCACATAATCAACACCTAATGCCAGCACAAAACACATTGGCTTCTCTGTTGTATCTACATGAAAACAGAAATACTTTACTTCTTTTATGACAACTGCAGGTCATTTACAAGATCTCTGACTTTGCCATCATTACATTTCTGAGCTGTCGACAACTTAGCAGCATTTGCTGGTAACAATTTAATACTGAACTACTTTTAACAATGTGGAATTTGAGGATTTACCTGGATAGCCCTGTTTACACTTAGATTTGACTGGTGCCTTTTTGAAGTTTACAAGCGTATAACCAATAATCACATTATTTAACTGCACCACCCATCAGCACCCTTTCTACCCATGCATATAAGCACCTTAAAGATAATAAGTACAAAAATATTTGATCTCTTTCACTGAAGTTAGTTCTGAGTTAGTGGAGAAATCATGTTAGCATTTTAACTGAAGCAGCAATCCCTACAAATATACAAAGACTATAAAAAAGATGAACTTGTCACTGTACATCCAACCTGACTTTCAGGAAATGTGACAGCCTTGCAACAGAAAAGAAAATCACTTTATTTCCATCAAGGAGATTATTCTAATCCATCAGTCTCTGATTCTTTCGTGCCCAAGCTGCAGGTACAAACAGACCTAAAACTATAAAAGCTTGACTTTTTCTTTGTTTTTTGTACACAAAGGGACATTAAAAAAAGACAATAATTTGTGTACAATTTCTCTACAGAAGAAATGTTTCAACATAAAGGCATTTGGGACTACACCATGGATAGCAGAATTCTTGAGCTAAGAAAAAGATGGTAAATTGGAAGACACATTCATGTCCACATTGGACATGTTAGGAATGCAAAAGGAAACAATGGCTTACTCGTAGTAATTTCCAGGGAGCAAGTACCAGGAGATGCTTTTAAAAAAAACTTTTTAAATTAACAATAGATTCTCGGTCCCTCAACCTGTCAGGAGTATGACATATGTACAAAGTGTGCATTTTTAAGACATGTTCACAATATTCAACATTTGTAGCGTGTTTTTCAGGTTAAATCTAGGAAGTTTTAGAGCCTTGCACGTGACATGTTTAATGGGCTTTTGCATCATATAAGGGGTGTCTGGTAGAGGTTACAGATGGCCCTAATTCAGCCTCAGCCTTCTCCATATGAATATGGCATGGGAAAGAGTAAATTCAGGAATCCACAAAACAAGACACATAGCTAATGTATATTATAGGGTCACTACACAAACATACCATTCAATTTAGATCATATTACACCCACTTTCAAGATCAATAACACATTTCTACATGTAACTAATATGCACATTTCCTAAAGGCTTCTTCCTGACAAAAAAAAGCTTTCCTTTTGAATTTTTCCAGGGTCAGAAGAAATTCGGTATCTTGTCACAGACAAGCTCTCTGTTCGTGCCAAGTTCATTAAACAAAACACCTTTGTTGTTTAGAAAGAATGCATAAGAGCCAACAAGTTTTGGAATCACATTCGGTTCGATAATGGTCTAAGCTGACTACAGTTCAGTTTGGCGATTTTGATCACCTGGTTTCTAAGCATATTCACATTTATTAATGTATTAAATTACAAAGTTAAAGAGTATGATAAAACATTGCCCAGCACTGCGTCCAGCCCTTGCTGTGAGATTAAATGTACAAGGTTAATGCAGCAGTCAATGTCTGTTACTGACAAAAGGGTGAAGCAGTGGGATCAAACCCTTTAAAAACATCCTTCAGTGAGGTTGTATCTTGCCCACTCTCCTCAAGGGGACTATTGCCACCAAAAGGGCTGCCTGAGCCAGATTTACTGGCCTGTTTCACCTCAGAGAACTGTGGGTGAATAAGTCCAAACAGAGATGACACCGGGAGGCTGTGTACTCCTGTTTGACCCGTCTCTGGTGTGGGGGCAGCAGAAGTGGCTGGCTTTGGCCTGGGTCTGTTGTAACTGTTATATCGATCTGTGGGAGTTTCTGAAGTTGATTTCTCGTTTTCCAGTTGATCCAATGCAGATTTTCTGACAAACAATGGTTCTTTCTGTCTGGTTACACCTTTCGGGACATCCGACCCTTTAAGCTCACTGGAGGACTCTGTATTTTTAACATTCCCACTCTGGTTGCTGGGAGTTCTTGGATCATATAAACTGATGCCACTCAGCATGGCACTCTGGCCACTACCTCCTCCTCGGTTCTGCCCACCAGCAGTAACTAACCTGGGATCATATGGAGCAAGAGCACCACCCGAGTCCTTCGAAGAAGATCCAGCTGGGGATTCAGTATGCTCCGTAAGCTTTCCTGATTGGGTGTTGGAGGGCTGGAGTCCACCACTGGACCTCTGCAGCCGAGGATCAGCAGGGACCTTTCGCATCCTGGGGTCGGAAGGCTTCTCGTTCTGTGGAGTCACCTTAGTTGCTGAAACATCAACACTCTTCAGTATTCTAGAGAGCAAACCCAAATCTGGAAGGGCAGGAGTTGGTGCCGGCTGTGAGGGCTCCACTGACGCCTGGTCAGTATTGCGCTGCCGAGGATCCGAAGGCCCGGCTTGTGGAGAACGGTTCAACCGGGGGTCAAGTGCTGGGAAGGGCACAGAGATGGCAACCGGATCCGGCTTTGGGATGGGCAGTGGGATCAAATCTTCTGGGCTCCACAAGATACTTTTAGCAAAATGAGGCTTTCCGAGAGAGGTGTCCACTTTAATGTGGCTGAACTGTTTAAGTTGAGACCTAGGATCTCGGAGCGAGGAACCTGGCAACGGGTCAAGAGGAATGACCACTGTCTTTTCCCTTAGAACCCTCTCTCCTTCCTCTTCACTAACAACCACCTGAGATTTTGTGCTGCTGGGAGGAGTTGAAAGAGCAGGGTCCGTTTTAGGTGCAGGTACTGTCCTGCTTTCTGCAGCTGCAGTATCAGACCCAGAGTTCCCCAGTGTGATCTCTGCACTTCGAGAAAGCCTGGGGTCCCTTGAAATTCGTGGGTCTACGGGTCGATTTGCATTTGACAGCCTCTCCTTTTGCAGGCGTGGATCAGCAACATTCTGGCTACTACCATTCTTGTTATGTGATGCCCATGAGCCTTGTGCTTGAGGCTTCCTAGTAGACTGCTGACGGAGCGTCTTTAATATGCAGCTCATACTGCTTCCACCATCCTCTTCATCGCTCGAGTACCAATTATCACCATCACCTACAAAACAGACAGCAGCCATTACATTGCAAGCTTTATTCTGTTTCAGATGTGTTAACTATATGCAGACTACTCATTTACTGTTCTTTACACATTCCTAACATCCATTTTCCCTACACTTCTGCTCCCAGCATAACTATCATGCAGTGTGAAACAGCTAGAAAGTGAACAAGAGTGTTTTGTGAGAAGTATATGAGCAAACAGATGTTAAAGAAAAAGTAGACGTACTCAGGGTAACTCAGAGTAAATTATTTCAAGAGGTCAGATGTTAAAGCTGGAGACTAACAACAATAAGATCTTTATTCATACGGTACCGACCGCAGAGGTCTGACTTTTAATCAAACAATGGTTTATTTACAAGAGAAGGAAGAGAAATAAAGTTTAATGAAGCAATTATTTTTTCCATTAATACCTTGGAAAACATGAACTTAATAGTGGCACTGGTACCATGAACTGGGCAAAGTAGTGCAATACATACTGTAACCAGTCTATGTACTACAGCAACACACACAAAATAAAATGCCGGAGGAACTCAGCAGGTCAGGCAGCATCTATGAAAAAGGTCTTGATGAAGGGTCTCAGCCCAAAGCATTGACTGTTTACTCTTTTTCATAGATGCTGCCTGACCTGCTGAGTTCCTCCAGCACATTTTGTGTGTGTGTTGTTCTGGATTTCCAGCATTTGCAGATTTCCTTGTGCTTATGTCTTCTAGTCCAGCATAAGTAATCAGAACTCTCACTGTCTGCTGACTTTAGGCTGGCTATAAATCTTTCAATTAATTAATTAGAATCATATGACTAACAAAATGTAGCAGTTAGTGCATCACAATTACAGCTCAGGGCATCAGAGTTCAGAGTTCAACTCGGGCATCCTCTGTAAGGAGTCACTGTATGTCCTTCCTGTGACCATGTAGGTTTCCTCCAGGTGATCTGGTTTCCTCCCACAGTCCAGAGATGTACCGGTTAGTAGGTTAACTGGTCACTGTAAACTGTCCAGTGATTAGGAAATGGTATGGTAGGATTGCTGGCAACAAACTCAAAGGACCAGAAGGGCCTGTTCCATGCTGTATCACTACATAAATAAATGAACATGCACTTGAAAGTAGTAGATCCAATTTGCAAAGCATAATCGGGGTATTTAGAATAAACTTTCAAATATTGCAGACATCTATCTGCACCAAATTAAAGAACGAATGAGTTAAAATTTGCTTCCTTTCTTACAATGGCATATTGAATAAAGATACTTATTTCACAAAACCTCACAATAAAAATACTTGCCCTCTTCATTTTCCTTTTCTCGCTGACTGCTGTCTGCTCTCCTCTTTGCCTTTTCCTCCTCCTCCTGTTGCTTTTGTTGAATGCGTAGAAATAGAGCCCGTTGGGCTGCCGGAAGGAAGTCAGGGATGTTTGCAGTTGGCTTCTGACCAGAAGAGGCACCTTCATTCTCCTCAGCCTCCAGTTCATCCATTTGTTGCAGCAGAACCTGCTGGTCACCTCCTTCCTCCATCGCCTCGTTATTCCCTGGCAGGCAAGAAAAGGCAGTGAAGCAAGAAGTTTACTCCTATGATTGTTCTCACACATTCACCAAAATTAACAAATAATTTTCTGCAAGACTAAAAAATTTGTTTTATTTTGAAGAAACCTTTCGGATGAATTTGTTGAGATGTATGAGAGTATAAGGAAGCACAGACAATATCTTTCTCTAAAATCACAGTTGGATTGGTTATCCTGTTTCACATAACAGGAACCAAAACTCTAAAAGTCCCAAATCCTCTCTAACGCACCACATCCTCAGCAATGTATTATGTAGCTCTCTTTCTGTTTCTATTTTTAGTATCAAAAGGAACTGAAAGGAATCCTGAGGCCACTGCCTTGGAAGTACTTTCTAAAAATCATTCTTTTTACCTGAAAAACTGCCTTAAGGAATTTAGCACATTTTTTCCCCTATTCTACAGGCTCAAACATGAACTACAATTCCCCATTTAATGTTGTGTTCAATATATCAGGTGTGATAGTCAGAAAGCAAATGGGATATATGTCCGTGTTTATGGGAATATCCATCTATGTTCACAGTTCAAAGTAAATTTATTATTAAAGTACATATATGCCACCATTTAAAATTCTAAGATTCCTTTTTATTGCAGGTATTTACCCAAAAATAAAGGTAAATACATTATAACTATTAAACACTGTTTAATAAACATTGTTTTAAAGAAACTATCACCATATTCCAGAGATGCCAATTTATTATCAAAGTACAAATATGGGACCATATATAACCCTGAGATTAATTTTCTTGCAGGTATTCACATTAAATAGAAAGAAATACAATAGAATCAATAAAAGACTGCACACAACAGGACAGAAAAACAACCAGTGTGCAAAAAACAACAAACTGTGCAAATACAAGAAGAAATTTAAAAAATAATCGATAAATAAACAATAAAAATGGAGAATATCAGGTGATGAGAAAATAGGTTGTGAAAACAGTTCAGTGATGAGGCAAGAGAAGTTATCCCCTCTGGTTCAGGAACCCGATGGTTGAGGGGTAATAACTGTTCCTGAAGCTGGTGGAATGGATCAGGATTCTAATACTGATTTTATACAAACTGGCAAATTATCTCATTCAAGGATGATATAAGACGAGCTCATTGTACAATAGAAGACATTACTGACCCATGAAGGATGGAAGAAGCTTCTCTAAAAGCTTAAGTACAACAAGTTTTCAGCTGAGAATGGCTAACAATTATGCTGTGGTAAGCCCATATTTGAATGCTAATATCAACAAGTAGGAGTCCTCGCCCTCTTCAACATACCAATCAATTCTACCTTCTTAAAGGCTATGTGAAATTTACTTAGTAACCTCAGTTAGATCAGATAGAAGGTACAAGAGCCTCAGGACTTGCACCACCAGTTACTACCCCTCAACCATCAGGCTCTTGAACAAAAGAGGACAACGCACCATCATTGAAATGTTCCCACAACCTATGATCTCACTTTAAGGACTCTTTATCCCATTATCTCATATTCTTGTTATTTATCGTTATCTATTTATAACAATAAATAGAGCAAACTAACATTTGCTCAGTTAGTTATCTTCTGCACCGTTGTTGATTTTTCATTGTTCCTGTAATAGATACTATTCTGTAGATTTGTTCAGTATGCCCACAAGAAAATGAATCTCAGGATTGGATGTGGTGACATATATGTACTTTGATAATAAAATTTACTTTGAACTTTGAACATATTTGAAGGAGTTTTCATCACATTCATTTTATTTTGTTAAATCTACAGATTTAAATCTACAAATTTCTCAAAAAATTTAGTCAGCTATCCGGATACAAACTTAATCTACATAAGAGTGAACTTTTTCCAATAAATAAGGAAGCACAAAAATTAGAATTTCATAATCTCCCTTTTAAAGTAGTAAACAATTGTTTTACTTATCTTGGTATTATCATAACAAGGAACTATAATCGACTGTTTGATGAGAATTTCAATAATCTTTTAAATTTTACAAAACAGAGATTAGCACAGTGGTCACCTTTGTCCATGTCTTTAATTGGGCGAATTAATGTAATTAAAATGTATATTCTCCCCAAATTTTTATACTTATTTCAATCTTTACCTATATTTATTCCTAAAGTTTTTTTTGATTCTTTAGATTCTATTATCTCGTCATACCTATGGAAGGGTAAACAGCCCAGACTCAATAAAGCTCATCTCCAAAAGTTTAAAAGAGAAGGTGGCTTGGCATTGCCTAATTTTCGTTCATATTATTGGGTAGCCAATATTTGTAATATTATCTTTTGGTCCTACTTTTATAATCAGTCTATTTGTCCAACATGGGTGGCAATGGAATTAAACGCTTATAAGAAATTATCTATTCCAGCTTTACTTGGATTTGTTCTTCCTTGCCAATTGCCAAAATCTATTATTAATCCTGTAATCAGGCATACTCTGAGAATATGGGCTCAATTTAGAAAATATGGTCTTTATAGTTTTTCCCTCTCTAGTCCTATTCTATACAATCATTTATTTCAACCGTCTATGCAGGATTCCACATTCCAAGACTGGTGTAGGAGAGGTATCAGGCGTTTTGAAGATCTTTTTATAGACAATCGGTTTGCGTCTTTTGAACAGTTGTCTATAAAGTTTAATTTACCGAATACTCATTTTTTTAGATACCTTCAAATTAGACATTTTATTAGCCCTTTAATACCACATTTTCCTGAACAACCTGATAAAAATGTTGTAGACTTGTTTCTTCAAATGAACCCCTTGGGTAAAGGCGTAATTTCTACTATTCGTGTTAAATATATGATTCTCAGACGAGCCCCTTGTGATAAAATTAAAACTGTTTGGGAGCATGACTTAGGTTTTTCTTTGTCCAACAAGGTTTGGGATTCAATTCTTAAATCCGTCAATTCAATCTCTTTATGTGCTCGTCATTGTCTCCTGCAGTTTAAAGTTGTCCACAGGGCTCATATGTCCAAAACAAAATTGGTGAAGTTCTATCCTGATATTAGTCCCTGGTGTGACAATTGCAAAGGAGGTGAGGTCTCCCTTTTCCATTTGTATTGGGCCTGTCCTACTTTGGAAAAATTTTGGAAAGATGTTTTTTTAACTTTATCTTCTATATTAAATTGTCATTTGGAACCTGATCTTTTGATCGCTCTTTTTGGTATTCTTCGAGACCCTGACAAGCATTTGACCCCGGCTAAACAACGAACATTTTGCCTCTCTTCTAGCCAGATGAGCAGTACTCCTTAAATGGGGAGATGTAGTTCTCCCTACCCATGCTCAATGGCTTAGGGATATTATGTCTTGTTTAGATCTCAAAAAGATTCACTACTCACTTTCTAATTTGGACATAAACTTCCATAGGGTGTGGGGATCTTTTCTCAAATATTTTCATAACTCTCACCTAGATTGACAGGTGTTTGTTCTTTTTTCCCTTGATAATCAGACCCTACATTTCCAGCTTTTTTTTTTACTTTTGTTTTTTTCTGATCAGGTAGCAGGCTGCCCCTTTTTTTTATTACAATATGTAGTTCTGGGGTAATAAAAGTGTATCTCATATAATGGTTGGCTTGGAGTTGGATAGGTGATGGATTGGGTGCTTTTCTTTCTTTTCCTCTTTTTTTTCCCTTTTTTACTATGGGTGACTTGCTCATTTGTTAAGACATGTATTACTGTTATTTTTGTCTATATGGCAATGATCTTTCTATATATATTAATGATTTTCTTTTCTTCATTGTAGTTTGAAGAAAATTATAAATAAAATATTTTTTAAAAATCTACAGTGCATGACATTTTAGTTTTTGAATTTTTAGTTTTTCATGCTTTACAATTTTTCCTGTTTTTGGGGGCTGTACTGTGAAAAAAGGAACTTGTGATTCATAAATAAAATTTCTCAGTTAAATTGGTCAAAATATCCCTGATTGTAATGTGATCAAAAGGTTGATGGGGGGAACTGAATACTTTTCAAGGCACTGCATGTTAGCTTCTTGAATGGACAGATATTATTTCTGCTGAAATCAGAATGATTTCTCTATGCTGGTTGATTTTTTTAATTTTACAATTATTATTTAATTTTAGAAAAAATTCTATTTGAAAACTTCTATTTTTACTTTTTATGGAAAGGACAGTTGCTAAAATTCACTGCAGTGTATACTGGTTAATGAGCAAGGTAAAAATATTGCTTGTGTTTACCTTGTTCCCCATCTGGACCAGCATCCATCGGCATTCCCTGCTGTTGATAGTAGTTGTCATAGAAATTTGGTGCAGAAGGAACAGGTGGCATCATCCCAGGATCACCTTGCATGAATGGTGGTACTGGAGGGCCTGGTCCTACTTGTGCTCCTGGATTCATTCCAGGCCCTCCTGGGATCTCTTCTGGGCCAGGGCCTGGCATGGGTCCAGACATTGGCCCTGACATGGGACCTGGTCCTGGTCCCATGCCAGGCCCAGGTCCTGGACCAATGGGAGGCCCCGGTGGCCCAGGAGGTCCCGGAGGTCCTGGGAACCTAGGAGGTGGGGGTGGTGGAAACCGTGGCCTACTTGGAAAAAGAACAATTGATTTTATTCTCAAAAACATGTTGAGTTTTCAAAGTATTCTCACAAAGTGTTATCCTTTTGGGATAAAATCAGAAGTGATTCAAAGCAAATCATAATTACACAAGATTCAGCAAATTCACCTCAATTGGACTTGTATTGATTTTATTACATTGATACCAGAGTGGAGCAAACTCCATGAAGAGAGGGAAGCCATAATTCAATAAAACAAAAGCTTCCATATTCTCATTCTTGTGATACAGTGCATTCTGGTTAATTGGGATACATCAGGACCAGTACATTTTGGCCCAATTAAGTACTTGCTCCAATCAGCTGAGGTTTCATAGAAATAGCTAAAAAGGTGTAAAAAAGACAAACTGAGTAATAATTATGTATTTAAATGAAATATAAATTAGAAAACTATTAATACTACTACAGTACTATAATACTGTGCATTCGTTCCTAATCGTTATTAACAGAGGAATTCATCTAGAGTATGTTGTCGTGTTCTTTTGATTGACTGTAAATGAACAAAATCAGCAGACACCTAGATAAATGACTGCCTTCATACAATGCTATCGGCAATTGGATCCTCCAAATCTTCACTTTCATGTTAACATTTAAGATGACCAAGGTACCTTCATATTTTTCGTAGTCCCTAACTTATTGAAGTGGTGAAATTGTTTAATTTTAACTCTCAGCCATTTCTGGTATCTCTAAGCCTGAATGTTTGAAACCACAATGAGCAAAACAGTTCTGAATTGTCTTACTGCTTATTTCTCACCAACTATCAGTGACAAAAATCACTGCTACTTGAACACAAGCACACTTAACTAAAGCTACTTAGAAACAATTTGGTTTAAGCACAGTGTAGTGTTTAACAGCCTCACAAGTGCATGCACCTCACACAGGTTAGAAACCGCTTGGCAACAGTCTCGTGCCCCAATTAAGCAGCATAGTGTCCCAAATAAACAAAGGGAACCCTGGCTATTTTCTTGTTTCATTTATGTTCTTTAAGAGTTGGCCAAATAAGTGCTGTCCCTATTAACCAGAATCTACTGCATTGGGAAAATCTATTTCAAAAAATGGTTTGCTAAAAATATTTTTCATAAATCCCAAACTTTTAACATTTACTGAAGTAGAATGCAATTCTGACAGAGCTACATCAGTTTTTTGTTAAGTTTAAATGATAACATTTGACATAAATGTCATATTCTTTAAAATTTATACTACTTCACAAAATGCTGTCTACAAACAACTTATAAATTGCACCATCCATAAAAATACAGGTGAAAGGCAATGAGGTATCCAACAAGCCTGCAGCCTGTTAATCTTATGAGATATATCATGTGCTGTAAACTCGTACACTAACCTCTCATGTCAGACTTTATCAAAGATCTTTTGAAAATCCAATTATAACTGCATCCCTTATTCCTCTTTGCTATTCTGCCAATCACATTCTCAAAATACCCAGTAAATTTGTCAAGCACAATTTGTCAAGATAGAGTGGATGTGAAGAAGATATATCCTTTTGTGGGGGAGTCTAGGAGCAGAGGGAACAGTCTCAGAATAGAAGGACGTCCATTTAGAACAGAGATGAGGAGGAATTTCTTTAGCCAGAGGTTGGTGAGCTGTGGAATTTGTTTCCACAGGCGGCTGTGGAGGCCAGGTTACTGGGTGCATTTAAGGTGGAGGTTGATAGGCTCTTCATTAATCAGGGCTTGAACGGTTATGGGGAGAATGGGGCTAAGAGGGAAGTAGATTAGCCATGATGAAATAACGGAGCAGACACAACGGACCGAAAAGCCAAATACTGCTCCTCTGTCTTGTGGTCTTTTCATGTTTATTCCCATTGGTGTATTTCTTTAAGTGTCCTTGTATCACATCCTTCATAAGACCATTTGGTCCATCGAGTCTGCTCTGCCATTTCATCAGGCTGATCCAGTTTTCCTCTCAGACCCAATCTCTTGCCTTCTCCCCGTATCCCTTCATGCTCTGACTAAAATAACAACTCCAGGATTTTCCCAGCCACTTAATTACATAAATAGAAACATAATGTATAATTCACACAATTATTAATAAATACTTTTACTTTTTACGTATGAACAATTATTAATATTATCACATAAATTGTTTTTTATAAAAATTACTTTCTCATAAAAACTGTTTAACTATAAAAACAATTAAAAACAAAACTTCATCAGTGCTCTTACTTCATTCCCATTTTATGGGCAAGGTGTGGAGTAGGCTGAACAACAATCTCAAAGAGAGAGGGGATCTTCTTTTGACCTGGTAAACATGGAGGTCCAGGTGGTGGGGGTCCTGGAGGTGGAGGACCTGGTGGTGGAGGACCAGGCGGTGGAGGGCCTGGAGGCAGTGGTCCCATCATCGGTGGCCGTGGAGCATTGGGCATATTTGAAGGAGGTCCCATTGGAGGTCGAGGCGGCGTGGGTAACAACCCAACTCCAGGTGGGGGTTTCGGTAAAGGCGTGATTCCTTGCTTCTTTAATTCTTCTACTTCCTTTTCATCTTCTGCACCAGCTTCTGCCTCACTGGCTAACATCTGTTTGGAAAGGTGAAGCCCACAGTATAATCACCAATTCAAAGAATTATGGATGAAAGAGCACAGAAGTTTTAAAGAACCTATCTAAACAGCTCCCTTCCCTAGCCTTTTAACTTTTAACTCCATGTAATTATTTAATTCACTTTTGCAAGCTCATATGAATCTACCATTTCAGCCAATGCTTTCTTGCTTTTGAACTACAACTGAATAAATTGCTTTATTCAGTGATCACCTGGTTAATGTGCTTCTAGGTGGACCTTGGAGACAGATAAAACAAAGCTTAGAAGTGTTTCCACACCCTGGCCTCACCATCCATCATCCAACAAAATAATCTGCTGACAAGGTTAACCAGCAAATGATCACTCAAGCAAGATACTAGAGGCTGCCATCCTATATCTGTTAGGTACATGGATTATGACCAAAGGAAAAATGGCTGGAGTTGCTGAGCACTTTAGTGCAAGGGTGTTTATTATTTGCTTCAAAAATCAAACTTACAAAATTAGTGAAAATAGTGAAAAGAAAACTGCCAATATTTACAAAAAGAAAACTATACTAGCTCCGTACTATTTTTGTCCAGTGTGCTCTCCTGGCAGCCCCTATCTCTCTTCCTTACTGAGGGCGAAGAGCTCCATTTTATTTGGCACTAGGACATACAATCTTTAATTAGCAAACAACATTAACTTAAGACTACACATGAATTAGACTATTATGCACCACACAGTGTAGTTACAATCCTATTATAAAATAAGCAGAAGTATCTAACTTAAATACAGTATTCAAAACATATATACCCATACTTACACATCCCCATTACTAACAAAATGGAATTTTCTGCCGAGCCAACCTGAACTCAGCAGCTCGGTTTGGGACCGTTATGAGAATATACCAGGGATGACACTGAAGTACATACGCTCAGTGCAACGGACAGCAGAATGACAAGGCAATGTTTGTGTGTAAGGAGTGCATTTACTGAGTGCTCTCCATCACAGTATCCCAGATGACAAGAGAAAACTGGGATACAAAATCTTGAGTTTCCATTACCTTATCCAGTAGCTCCCTGGTTTCATCGGTTAGAGGCCTATGGGAAAACTTGCAATCATCTCCCTGGTAACAATTACCTGTCGTATGAAAGAACTTGCAAGGAAATTCATGTAAAAAATGTTAAAGATAATAATAATAATGAAAAGACAATAACATTTTCCACCACAAGTAGTTTAACCAAAATGCTACCAAATACTCCACAGGGCTGCTTCACAGCCACAGCAACTGGGATTACATTCTGACCTCTGGTGCTATCTATGTGGAGGCTACAAGTTCTCGTGACTGAGTGGGTTTCCTCTCAAATCCCAAGGGCATGTTGGTCATTAGATTAATTAGCAACTGTAATTTACCGATTGTGTAGCTGGCTGGTGGAGAATCACGGGAGTGTAAATACGCCTGTAAGAGTGAGGTTACACAAAAAAGAGTAAACGTGGCTTAATTAGCGTATGTTGAGATGCTGGACTGAAAATTGAGACAAAAATAATTCCAGAGTCAAAGAATCATATACCATAGAAATGGGCCCCTGCCAACCAAGTTGCCCTTCTAAGCTAGTCCCAGTTGCCATTGGTTGGCACATGTCTGTCTAAACCAGGGGTTCCAACTGTTTTTATACCATGCCCCATTAAGGAAGGGGTTTGTGGACCCCAGGTTGGGAACCCCTGGTCTAAACCTTTTTAATCATGTACCCGTCCAAGTACTTTTACATTTTGTTAATGTGCAATATCTGCCTAAGCCAATTCCCTTGGCAGCTCATTCCTTAAAGTGACTTAAAACCAAAATTGCTCCTCAGGTTCCTGTGAAATCTTTCGCCTCTCACCTTAAGCCTACGCCCTCTAGTTCATGATTCCCAAGACAGTAAATACTGGCCCAACTTGCATTCCTCATGATGTGATATATTTCTGTTCTCCTACACGCCAATGAAAACAGTCCCAACCTGCCCAACCTCTCTCCAAAACTCAGTCCTTTGTGACCTGGCAGCATCCTCATAAATCTTCTTTGTACTCTTTGCAGCTTAATGATATCTTTCCTATAGCAGCATGATCAAAACTGAACACAATATTGAATATGGACTCACACATTCTGTATAACTGCAACATAACATCTGCACTCAGGGCCATGATTAATAAAGCCAGTATTCAGAATCAAATGATTCACTTGCAAGTAGTAAACAAAATTCCAATAAGTTCTGCTTTGATTAAAATAGTATAAAGCCAAATATTGGCATGACTGTAAATAATATCATTAACCTGATCAAGGATAAAATTGTACAGGCCAAAAGATGATTAAGATTACTGAAAAACCAAAGCTTTGGATTTAGAGTATAGTATGTAGCCTCCCACTATACTTTTGTGATGTTTAGCATACCATTGAGGGTTTAAATTCAGTAATAAGCTTCATTTTAATGAAGTAATGAGCTTCATTTTAATGATTGCTTCATTTTTAATGACATTTCCGTACAATGAACACTTGAAGGATAAGTTTTCCTGTCACAACTTCAAGAAAATAGAGGCAAAATGTAGGATTTTTGACATTAAAAAGTGCATTACTCTGTCAATGGAAGGTAAATTTTGAATCCTTTGATTGCTTCATCAATCATTATCACATCAATTTATCTGATGTGCAAGAATTACTATCAAAGTACTTCTTAAGTTTCTCTTGGTTTTAAGTTTGATTTAACTTTGACGTGCACTGCACCCTAGTGTTTATGCCGTCAAGTTCATAAAATCAGTTTTGCCTTCCTCAGCAGCCTGAATAAAAACAGGAAAGAATCATACTGTCAGTTCAGCACCAGTAAAGGATATTGTGCATGTACAAACAATTTTCTGCTTTAGCGCAAAATCCATTGTAGTAAAATCTGCAGAGCTCTCGCTTTCTTGGTGGTCCCAAATCATGACTGAAATTGCACTGATCCCCCTGTAGAAAGAGGGGAATACATTGAATACACTGAATATATTGCCACTTTCAAATGTACCTAAACATTCGAAAAATTCTCAATGTGGCAAATGTTTACAATGAAGAAGTATGTCAACTGAGTGCAAGTAAAGACGGAATTGAACATATTTTTTAAGAAACTCAAAAGATAAAGTAAACTGTGAAATTACAGAATTTGCAGTAAAAAATTAAGATTTAGACAGATGCATTTCAATCTTCACTGCACAACAAAGACGGGCAAAACTACTTGAAATTATACTTGAAATTTTAGAACAAGTTTGTATCCAGTATCAATAGTTTGAATTAATTTTTTTTTGTTCCAGTTTGGAAAAGTTTTTCTTCCCATTTATCATCATTATTTGGCAATACAAGCTATGTTTCTGCTATTACAAAACACTTTAGGCTAATTAATCGACTTAGTTTACATGATAACAGAGTAACAATGTACATTCGGAGTCATCTGAAGCCACCTGTATTTCACAATTTCATGTTTTATTTCTAAACCGAGTTCTAATCTGTATTCACAATCAACTGTCATTGGTCCAACACTCTGTCCATCATATTCTCATAGTCTGGAAAAACATATTTTTGAAGCATATGCAAGGCTAATGTTATATTTGTCGGGCAAATATAAAATTTGGAACATCTAAGTAAGTTTTTTGGGTTCTATTGTGGCTAAAATTAAAAGTTGAAACCATAGTGGTCTTGCACTCAAGATGTGAATTGAGAATTTTAGATTTTGGAATGGTTGTTGAATAATTCAGAGGAAACTGAGACAGTCATTTTATCTAATTTAAAACTTCCTGAGTGTTACAAGCTACATGCACATACAGAGCAGCATCAGTTGCTATTCATGCTCAAGGACATGTGAAAGCCAAACCTTTATAATTGAACTAATTGAACATAAATTTCATACACTTGAACAAGCATCCAAAGAGTACAAGAGCTACCGTTTGAAATTAAAACAGCCAATTAAACTGTAAGTGGACTATAATGGAACTCAAGCTGGGAGCAAATATAATTACAACTAATGTTTTTGCTTGAATCTTCTTGTCAATATCTCCACAGTTAGATTTTTTTAAAACCTTAACTGCATTACCAACTTGTTTCAAAATAAAAGTTGATTCATATTTCCATTTCTTCTCCATCTTGTATGGACAAAGTAAAAATACTATAATCTGGACATGCATTGCTGGAGAATATTTGCCCTTCTAGTTACTGTACAACCATAACTTCTGTGCAAAACCACAGAAGTGACTTTGCCATGAACCTCGTTGCCTAGTTTTAAAAATATGAATAATTGCTTTGATGGGATCAATCCTGGCACCACTGCCCATGGCATTAATCATCACCTTGCATCTTCAATGCATCATTCAAAGATCAAGGAACTAAGAGCCAAAAGAGCTGACACAGAAGGGGAGATGAGGATTTGGGTATATCAGTGATGATTGTATTGAATGGCAGGGCAGGCTTAGTGATCCTGCTCCTAATTTCTTATGAACCGGTGCCTTTGGTAAAGATGTGGTTGAAACTGGAACAGAATATCACTAAGAAAGCATACCAGACAAAAAGAATATAAACAGTGTTTTATCAAATATGGTCAAAAAGTGACACTGGGGGCACAAGTACTATCCTTAGCTTTCAAGAACTGGTATCTCGATATAACATTGATAAACACTCTCTTTTCTTCTACTTTAGAGTAAGATCAGCTTGTAAAGCCTATGGGGTTCCCTGGCGGTCAGATGTAAAGGACCATCCCATTTTAAGTTGGATACAGAGTGCTCCAAGACAAATAGTGTCATATATCTATGATAATTTAAACTCCCAGAAATATATGCCCACAACAGGAATGAAAGCCTGGGATAGGGACATATCTGAATTGGGACAAGACTTAAACTGGGATGTGATTTGGGATAATGTTACCAGTGCTTAGAAAAACCCAAATCATCGGTATATACACTTAAAATTTTGTCATAATGCATATCTAACACCGAGAATTAGACATCAAATGGGACTATTGCTCATTTTGCCCCCATGGAACTGTTGGCTCTTTTATACATGTTGTATGGGAATGTCCAGGGGTTTTTGGTTTGTGGGGGAAGGTTATCTGTACTCTTACAGAACTAACGGGGGTACAATTATCAATGGACCCCCACTGTACATGATGACTAAATGATGACTCCCACCTTTCCCTTTTGGAAAAAACATGCAAAATCTGGCTGGCAGGCCTGACTGCAGCTAAGAAGATTGTAGTCCAGCGTTGGAAACATGATATTTCAAGTACTCACTGGCTTTGGAGCTTTTTGGACATTTCTTACCTGGGATTATCATCAGCAAGAGTAAATGATGCATGACCAAACACAATCTTAATGTGGACAAATTTGATATCTAACTTAAAAGATCTTCTGTTAAAATAGGAATGCTCTGTCTGTATATGCAGTACTATTTAGTTGGTTGGTGGAGGGGAGAGGGGTGGGGGTGAGAGAGAGGGTGGAGAGGGGGTAGGGATGAGGGTTGGGGGTGGCTGGGTTGAACAGTCAAAATGTAATCGGCAACCGGTTGTATTGAATGTAATTTGTTGGTGTTGCAATAAAAATTAGTCAAATGTTAAGAATTGGATTTGCATTCAATACTCATTACTTGAGGAAGACATATGGATGTTAGTGTTTAATAAAAGGAAGAAATACTGAAGATCAAGTCAATTGCATATCCTA
Source organism: Hemitrygon akajei (assembly GCF_048418815.1). NCBI lineage: Eukaryota > Metazoa > Chordata > Chondrichthyes > Myliobatiformes > Dasyatidae > Hemitrygon > Hemitrygon akajei. Next base: position 41,305,113 of record NC_133148.1, read on the forward strand.
ATTAGTCATATTGGCAAAACAGAATCATGAACTTAATAACCTGTAGCCTTAGCCAACAGAGAAATAGTATAAAACAAAAATATTTTATGCAAAAAAAAACAAAATATGTTGTCCAGGTGAATTAGTTAAAATAATGAACTGTTTCCAAGAAAATGAATGCAAATTAATAAAATAAGTCAAACTACTTCCTTAGAAAACATTTACTCAGTCTAATTTCTAATACAGAATTAACTGAATATCAGTAACTACAGTCGGCCCTCCTTATCCGCAGGGAACTGGTTCCGGGACCCCTCGTGGATACCAAAATTCGCGGATGCTCAAGTCCCTTATTCAACCTTTCTCAATCAGGTGGACCTTAGGACCCAGCGGAACCCCAGACCTTATTTAACCTGTCTCAGAGCGGTGGACATTAAGACCCAGCGCCAGAGCTCTGAATGCGCAGTGTTTCTGTTCACAAAAATAATCACGATCACAATTGAAAATAAAGTGGAAATAATAAAGTGATCGGAAAGAGGTGAAACGCAATTGGTCATTGGAAAAGCGTTAGGCTAGGTCGGTCAACGATCGGAACAATTTTAAAGGATAAAGTGAGAAAGGCTCTGCCCCGATGAAAGCTACAATTATTACTAAGCAACGCAGTGGTTTAATTATTAGGTTTTGAGTTTTTGATCCTCCACATCAACCCGGCACGGTGGAAAGCGCACTAGGGAGTGATCTGTCCTGAGTCCCGAGAACTTCTGTTCACAAGCCCGGCGCTGAAACATACATTAAGTGTTTTATATACATAGAAAGGTAAAATATATACTATATACTAAGACAAACGTTTGACTAACTGACACTAAATAATACTGGATGTACCTGTTCTGACTTACTTAATAAAAGAACTTCCGATGTTTTTCGATTCCAATGCAAGATAACCCACGCACATCCTCCCGTATACTTTAAATCATCCCTAGATTACTTAGAATACCTAATACAATGTAAATGCTATGTAAAATGGTTGTTATACTGCATTGTTTAGGGAATAATGACAAGAAAAAAAGTCTGTACATGCTCGAACAACAAGTGCTGGAAGAGCACTTCCGGGTTTTCGCGATTCGCAGTTGGTTGAATCTGCGGATAAGGAGGGCTGACTGTACAATACATTGACATAGCAATTCAAAAGTACCAGTTACTCAGCTTAGCAAGACATTTCTCACCTTTGAACATCTACCCTCCACAAAGAACTTGCAAAGTACTTTTCCTTTCTTCTCTGCACATGGCTGATGACCATGATCATGCATGCTCCTCATACGCATTCCATCATCAAGGTTCTAGAAGACATAACAAAAACTGTCTGTCATGGAGTAAATGAGATAAACATGTTCAATAGCCTAAAACAGCATGTTTAAATCAAAATTAAGCAAGCACATGCAGTATGCAAATTGAATGAACTACAAAACTTAATTTAAAAACTGCAGTTTTTATGATTAGATGAAGAATTGAAATGAAGAATACTGATCCATCATTTATTGAAAGCAGCATAACAGGTAGGCAGGGTTGTAAAGAAAGCATTTGGCACATTGGTCTTAATAAATCAAACTAACTATTAAGTACAGGAGTAGGAATGTTATGTTGAAGCTGTATAAAAACATTGATGAGGCCGAATCTGGAATATTGTGTGGAGTTCTGGTCATCTACCTACAGGAAAGATGTAAGTAAGGTTGAAAAAGTAAAGAGGAAATTTACAAGGATGTTGCCAAGACTGGAGGACCTGTGTTATAACAAAAGACTGAAGAGGTTAGACTTCTGTTCCTAGAGTGTAGAATACTGAGAGGAGATTTGATAGAGGTATACAATATTATGAGGGGTATAGATAGGGTAAATTAAAGCAGGTTTTTGCAACAGAGTTTGGGTGAGACTACAACTAGAGGCCATGGGTAAAGGCTGAAAGATGAAATGTGTAAGGGTATCATGAGGGAAACTTTCTTCACTCAGAGAGTGGTGAGTGTGGAATGAGCTCCCAGCACAAGTGCTGAATGTGATTTTGAATTCAATGTTTAAGAGAAGTTTAGATAAGTAAATGGATGGTTTAGGTGCAGGTCAAAAGGACTAGACAGTGTAAATGGTTCAGCATGGACTAGATAGGCAAAGGGCCTGTTACTGTGCTGTAGTTTTCTATGACTCTAATTACAGAATGTTTGGAAGAGAGAAACAAGTTCTTTAGACGAGTTAATATCTTATGCTCAGTCTATAGGAAATGTTTGGCAAGAATGCCTAGATATAAATCCACCATTACATATGTCAGCCTCAGCTCAGATGGTAACAATGAATCCAAATTCTATCCTGCAGGCCTGAACATAAAAATCCAAGCTGTCCCTTCGCTGTAATAATATGGAAGTTCTGCACTGTTAAGTGTTCACATTTCTGAGGAAATTTTAATTGTCTTGGCCACATTTTTCTGAAATTCTATAGGAAAATTTTTAAGAAAAGCAGGGAAGTTTTCCATGATGTCCTAACTAATATTTAATGAGCAAAATTAAAACAGATGACAATCTCATTACCAACTGTCTTCTGGCACAAACTGGCTACTGTAAAGAGACACACAGAGTAAAACAGTCTACTCGATCAAATAGGGGTATCAATGGGAGGGAATGAAATACTTCCGTGGATAATGCAAAGGAAAAGTCAGTGAATTCCAGCCAATTGGGCCATTAATCCACTTAGAGAAGCCACTTATTTGGGCCACTCTTAAGTCACGAAAATAGCTGGGGTTTCCTTTGTTTATTTGGGACATTATGCTGCTTAACTGGGACAGGAGACATGCCGAACAGTTTCTACCTAACCTCAGTCATACGCATTTGCGTAGCTGTTAGACACTACACTATGCTTAGAGTGAACAGTTTTTAAATAGCATCAGCTGCATGTGCTTATGCTCAAAAACCCGTGATTTTTTGTCACTGATAGTTGACGAGAAATAATCAGTAAGACAATTCTGAATTGTTCTGCTCACTGCAGTTTCAAGCCACTTAGGCTTGGAGATGCCAGAAACAGCCAGGAGTGAAATGAAATGATTTCACTATTTCAACAAGTTAGGAACTACGAAGATCTGAAAGGTAATGACAAATTGTCTTGAGTGTTACAATGAAAATGAAGATTTGAGGAATGCTATTGTTGAAAGAATTGTATGAAGGTAATTCATTATCTGCACTACATACTGTACTGATTTTGTTCATTTACAGTCAATCAAAAGAACATGGCAGTATACACTGGATAAATTCCTCCAAGAATAACCATTAGGAAATTATACAGTTCTATAGTATAAATTAGAGATAGTGCTCTAATTTGTTCTTTTTTATCTAAAAAACATAATTTGTTACTCAGTTTGTCTATTTTGTGCTTTTCTAAGTATTTCCATGAAACTTGGGCTAATTGGAGCAGCCGCTTAATTGGACCAAAATGTACTGGTACTGGTGTCACTGTACATAATACATTAAAACATTTAAAAGGCATGAATCAAGTTGCACAATACTTACTTTCTTGTTCAATGTTTTGTACAATATGGACCACAGGAACCATGATGTCTCTGAGTCAGGTTTAATATCACTGGTATCTGTGTGTCAACTAAGATGACAATTTAAACTAATCCCATTAGCCTGCACATCATCTATATCCCTATTCATGTGGCTGTCTAAATGCCTCTTTAAGTGTTGCTGTCATCTCTGCTTCTGACACCTCGCCTGACAGCACATTCCCCAGCACCTACCGCTCTCCGTGGAAAAATAAAACTCACTGATCTTCATTAAACTTTCCTCTCTTTCACCTTAAATCTTTGTCCTATAGTATTTCACATTTCCATGCAGGAGAAAGATTCTAACTAACTATCTCCACCTTTTACCATTTTATATACTTACAAGATTACCAAGCCAGAGAAAACAATCCAAGTTTGTCCATCCTCTTCTTATAACTAATACTTTGAAATTCAGGCAATATCCTGATAATCTCCACATCCAGTGACCATAATGGCACATAATACTCCAAATGTGACCTATCCAAAGTCTTATACTGTACAGCTGTAACATGACCTACCAAATTTTATACTCAGTGCCCTGACTGATGAAGGCAAATATGTTGTACGCCTTCATTAACACCCTTTCCTCTAGTACTGCCACTTACACAAACCTAAGTATTTGCACCCTGAGGTCCCTCTGTACATCCATATTCCAAAGGGTCCTGCCATTTATTGCAGTTTCATCTTATATTTCACTTTCCAATATGCAACACTTCATACTTGTCCACATTAACTTCTCTCTGTGGATTCTCTGTCTGTATTTTCAACTGATCTATATGCTACTGGATCCTTTGACAAACCTTTCTCACTACACACAACTCTGCCAAATGTTGAGTTGTTCGTTCACCTACATTTCCATTCAAATCATTTATATAAATCACAAACAAAAGTTTGTCAGCATTGATCCCAGCAGAACACCACTGGTTACAGACCCTCAGTCAGAATAACACCCTGCGTCACTGCACTGTCTGTGTGGCCAAGCCAACACTGAATCCCATCTACCAAGTCTCCACATCCTCCACATTAAGTATTCACTCTGCCTTAATCTTATGCAGTAGCTTGGCATGATGGACCTTGCTAAATATTTTACTAAGAGCTACATAGACAACATTCACTGTCCTATCCTCATCAATGACCTTCATCACCTCCTCAAAAAAAAAATCAATCAAATTTGTAAGACATGACCTCTACTATACACAGCCATTTTGACTACTCCGATAAATCCATGCATACCCTAACTCTAATAATCTTCTCCAATGATTTCTCTACCGCCGATATGACTTGATTACTCAACCTGGGATGATTTAGTAGATATATTCCAGACAAAGAGGTGCCTCCCCGTGTGATCCAGCCGGGACACCATAGCGCATCCTGGATTAGGATTTTAGATAACCAAGTGCAAGAATGATGATAGTTATTAGAGAGGTGGTGGCAGAATTGGCAGGTGAAGTGCTGCTGGATTAACTCAAGTCAAGTCAAATTTATTGTAATTTAACTATATACATGTATACTGCCAAATGAGACAACATTTCTTCAGACCAGGATATAAAACACAATAGTACACATAACACACATATAACAGGCAATAATCCAAGAAAGTAAGAATTAAATCTACAGAATAATTACACACAGATAAACAACGTAAAGTGCATGAATCAAAAATTATCCAGTGACACTTTGAATGCGAAGCGGCAGGGAGTTCAGAAGCCTAAAGGCCTGAGGGAAGAAACTGTTTCCCATCCTGACCGTTCTTGTCTTTATACAAAAGAGTCTCCTGTCTGATGGTAGAAAGTCACAGAGATACCCGATGGATTGGTGGGATCCCTGATAACACTAAGTGCCTTGCATTGCAGTGCTCCTGGTAAATGTCTCCAATGGATGGCAGGCAGACCCCTATGATCCTCTCAGCCATTCTCACAGTCTTTGTAGGGACTTTTGGACCAATGCTCTACTGCTCTCGTAATAGATTGAGATACAGCTTGTCAGGATGCTTTCAATGGTGCTCCAGTAAAATTCTGTACAGATGGGGGTTGGGGGAGCCTCGCTTGCCTCAATCTCCTCAGGAAGTGGAGGCGCTGCCGTGCTTTCTCATTCAGGAGAGGTGATATTGAGGAACCACATGAGGTCATTCATGATGTGAACTCCCAGGAAGCTGGTGCACTTAACTCTCTCTGCAGAGGAGCCACGTATGCACAGAGGGGGAATAGTTCATCTGAATCTTCCAACATCCATAATAATTTCCTTGGTCTTTTCCACGTTCAGACTTTATTTAATAAAAACACTTTTGGAAGTACAGATTCAGAAATGAACCAAGCCGCAAATGGCTTGACTCTTTTACAGCATTTAGCTCTTTGGAGACAGCTACTCACAGTCATTGTCAACAAGTCCACACCAAAGACCACATTTTCACACCAATCTTACAAACATCCAATTCTATCCTCATCACAAAATTACCATCTACTCTCCAGATTCTATTACATATTCCCTTATCTTACAAAAGATATCTCAAACATTATCTTAATAAACAGAATAAGAATTTAAAATAATTACCGGCATATCTTCATCATAAAGGTCATGTTCACAATCGTCTGGAGGGTCCATCATGTGTTCTGGCAGTCCATGCCCTGGAGGTCCATGACAAGGAGGGCCATATCCTGGTCCAGGCCCATGACTTGGGCCAGGTCCATGTCCTGACCCCTGACCATGTCCTGGAGGCCCTTGCCCTGGCCCAGAACTATGACCTGGAGAGGGTCCATGACCTAGCCCAGATCCATGGCCTGGAGGGGGCCCATGTCCTGAAGGTCCATGGCTTGGAGGGGGCCCATGACACGAAGGTCCATGTCCATGGCTAGGGGGCCCATGTCCTGGTCCTTGCCCTGATGGCCCATGTGCAGACCCAGGTCCATGATCTGGAGGTCCATGTTCTGGAGGTCCATGCCCTGCCCCTGGCCCATGGCTCTGACCATGAACTCCTCCTCTGCCTCCTCTTACACCCCGTCCACGGGCCCTTCCTCGGCCTCCTCTCCCTCTGATACCGCGACCTCTCCCACCACCTCGCATAGGACCTGCAGTTAAAAACAGGAGATGAGAAAAGGTTAATTAGAATATTCAATGAGAATTTAACTTTTAAGGTAAGGACATGTTCGGCACAGCTGAGTGAGCCGAAGGGCCTGTATTGTGCTGTAGGTTTTCTGTGTTTCTATGTTTCTGATGCTAACCATGTGGAGATTTATTTGTATTTCATTCTGATAAGTGAATTTGAATGCTTCCACTGTACCAAATCTGAGTTCAGCAAAACTCAAACAGCAAACCCTTATTCTCATAGACATTGCAAAACTTACAAGTAATTACAAGAATAAACATTGTTCATAAACCCTGAGAAGAACTACTAATAAAACACAGCAACATCCAGTCGAGTTTTTGCTGCTAAAGTTTTTTCTGTATCTTAGTGAATTATCCAGAGAGATATGGCACAAGGCCATGTAAACATCTACCAGGACAGGTGGTGGAGGTTTTTTTAAGAGAGTTCTCAAAGCAGAAAGGCATAAAGATTCATTGCAGAAATTCCAAAACAATTACCATCAATGGTAACACACACATCAGAAGACCTGCAGATGCTGAAAATCTAGAGCAACTCACACAAAATTCTGGAGGAACTCAGCAGGTCAGGCAGCAGCTTTGAAAAAGTGTAAACAGTCGGCATTTTGGGCCAAGGCTCTTCTTGTGGACTGAAGAAGGGTCTCAGCCTAAAATGTTGACTGTTTACTCTTTTCCATTGAAGCTACCTAGCCTGCTGAGTTCCTCCAGAATTCCATGTGGGTTGTTTTGTACCGTCAATGGTTTAGGGAGATATCTTATTTGGCTATTGATCTGCAAATATCTAAATTAAGGCAAAGGATGATCTTTAACTGGAAAGGCCCATAAATCTTGAGAATTGCTGGGCTGATGAAGGTTAGATAGAGGCAGGGCTGAAAACACGGGCATGTCACAACACGGAAATGTCAGCATTTCTATAGTAAAGAGCAGCACAAAGAAATGGCTGGGTTTTGCAGTGATGATCATTATCCAGTGACTCCCAATAGAAACAGATTTCTCAAGAGGATTCAGAATTAATTGATTAATCAAGAATGACCTCATTGATTGACAATAAGATATCCCAAAAATGTCAATTCCATAGGTTCAGATGGAAAAGAACAGAAAATGTTAAAACACTGGAGTTCATCTTCCTACCAGATATACCTGATGTTCCATGTCCTCGGTGTCCCATAGGCACATGGCTTTGCTGTTGGTGTTGTTGTTGCTGTTGCTGAGAGGCCTCCTTTGCTTTCCTATACTGGCTTAATTCTTTGGCAAAATCATCATATTCTTCGTCTTCCTCATCTGGTACTTCCTCCTCCTCCACCCCCTCATAGTCAATATACTGTTCATCTTCATACTCCTCATACATATTGTAATTCATCTTCTCTGGTTTCATGTAGGTCTTCTTTGACAAAGGAGCCCCTGAAGATGGGGGATAAGGTGGCTGGATTAAGTAAACAAAAGACAAGTAATTAATTGAAAGACTGAAAGAAAATCAGAAAAAATGTTCAACTATCAAAGCATAATGGTATGTGGTTGGTATGTTCACATCCAATCCCACAGTGGGAGTACACAGCAGATTGACAGCAATATCCTGAGCGAAATAGCCTGATCCTGTTTAATTCAGTTTAGTACTGAAGGCAGAGAACCAATTCTCAACAGCAATGATGTTAATATTGGTAAGAGGTTAAGCACTGTTGAACACAACATAACATTTACAGTAATATAGCTAAGCAAAATTTGATGCTTCCAGCCCACACACTATCAAAATGTGAGATACCACTCTTTCAATTTTGACTTTTCTTTTAATAATCCTACAAAAGAGATGCATCTTCAGGTTTGTCTTTTTTGCTTTTTGCTTGAATTCTACTCAACCTGTACTCCTCTACGGTCTAGAGCAGGCGATCGTAACCTATTATATGTCATGGACCCTTTGGCAGTCCGGTAAAGCCCATGGACCCCTTCTCAGAATCATGCATATAAATACATAAAATAAAATACATAGGATTAGAAAAGAATCCAATTATGTTGAAATACAGTTATCAAAATATTTTTAAAAACAAATTTATAACCAAAGCATAACTGTACTATGGGTGCATCTCTTTCACACATGTGAATTGTACATTTGTTACATTTGTTATGTACTGCACAAACCTCCTTTGTACTATGCTTTCTTGATTTAAAAAACCAATAAAAATATTGCTGAGAAAAAAAACAAATTTATGATGCCATAAAAAATGTGCTTCTTCATTAATACATTAAATAACAAGTAGTGGTGAATGATAAAGGATATTTTAAGATGTTTGTAACAACTGTAATATGATATGAAAATATCTGTGACCTCCATTGGTGACAAAGTCACAGGAACTGCTAATACTACTGCAGCTTGTTGTCTACATTTAAAATCGGAGGAAAAGCTAAATCTCAGTTAGAGGTTAGTGAAAATAAAGATATGAATATTTTCCCTTCCAAGTTCACAGACCCCGAGGGGGTCCATGGATCCCAGGTTAAGACCCCCTGGTCTAGAGGTTACCTGGCATCCCATAAGGTTTTTCTTCCTTTCATTTTCAGGATCTGGCAAGACCATCATTTATTATCCATTCCTAAATGTCACCTTCTCTAATAATTGTCATCCTTCTGGTGAAAGTATTCCTACAGAGTTGCTGGGAAAGGAGTTCCAGGATTTAAACCCAGTGATGAAGGACCTATGATATACTAGATAGTGTGCCACTTCGAGCAGGACCTGGAGAGACGAGCATTCCTATGTGTCTGCTGTCCGTTGTCCTTTTCTTGCAGTAGAAGTTGCAGTTTTGTGACGTGTTGCTGCATTAGCCTGGAGTGCATTTTTATAAACACTGTTGTCGCTGCACGTTAGCAGCAAAGGGAATGGATGTGGAGGGTGGCTGATCAGGTAACAATCAAGGGGGCTGTTTGGCCTTGGATGGTGTGGAGCTTCAGAAATTGTTGGCACTGCACTCATCCAACCAAATTAAAAGTATTCCAAGTGCTGAGAAAGCCTCAGAGTACAAGAAGTGGTTTGCTTACTGCATGATACCCCGCCTCTGACTTGTCCTTGTAGCCACAGGATTTATACAGCGGGTTCAGCTGAGCTTTGGGTCAGTGGAGATCCGCTAATTATTGACAGTGGGGTACTTAATAATGGTAATGTTTCTAAATGTTAAGGGTATATTCTTAAACTCTCCTTTGTTGGAGATAATTATAGTCTGACACTTCTTGTGCTGCAAATGTTACTTGTAATTTATTAGTCCATGCTAGAAAAATGTGTAGCTTTCACATATGTAGGCTCCTTCATTTGTGAGGAATTGTGATAAACCAGTTGAAGGCTGCTTCTTGGACACTGTGCTGAGGAACTCCTGTAGAGGTGTACTGAGACTGAGCTGGATGATCTCTGGCAATCACAATCACTGAACTGTTTCCCCTTTCATACTCAATTCCAGCTCATATATGTATCCATACTTCCCTCCAAATAAAATGACAACAATTTATAATCTGTCCATACCTGCATATATGGTGGGCTGTAATCTCGATATTTCCGGTATCCCTTCTCTCCAGGACTATAGTCAGACTCATCACTATAATCTGAATAATCATCACTGGAAGACACATGTCGCTGAAAAGAGAATTGTAGTGGAAACTTTAAAAAAACAGCAACGATAGACACAATCAAATCTCTATGCATTACAACAGGGTGATCTACCAAATAATTGGTTATGTTACGAACCCCGTAACTGGGTTACTTACCAGCAAAGATAGAGGCGTCCATTGGAGTCTGATGATACTATTTTTAACAGTATTTATTAGTAAAAATACACAAAAATAATATCAATGTAAATATACAGATAATATACGTCATCAATACTAAACCTAAAAGTGCGGGTATAATAATAATCAATAAGAAATAAGCTCTATCGTTGTCTAGGAGATAATGAATTGTCCAATGGAAATCTAAAGTTCATTTCAGTTCATACAGGCTGCAGCCGCTGTTTGTTTGTCGCTGTGTTGCAATTGTTGGAGAGAGAGAGAGAAATAGAAGAATAACTTGCCGACTTTCCTTGGTACGGTCTTTATCCGTATCCGTCCTTTAGCTAGACCGTTCCATGGAGGACTCGCCACCCAGGCAAGGATGGACACACACATAAGCCCCCCCACCGGTCTCCTACGTTTCTCCTGGTGTGTCTGAGGGGTGTTCCCCAGACCCCTCTTTTATCCTCACTCACGGGGGTCTCAGATGTCAATCAGGTTGGGATGATGCAATCCCTCAACCGGACCGCTCTGGCTGTCCCCTGAGGGGTTTCAATGACTAGTACAGTACTCAATACACAATTCCTTCTCCAAGAGACAATAGCAGTAATCAGTGGTTCCGTTCCGCTTGTGTCAGGAGACATTCCACCTTGTTGTGTATTCTGCGTCTCTCTCCCTCATTATTGACGTGATGTGTATCTCTCTCATTTCCTGGGTCTCAGACCCGAAATAATAGCAATCCTGCGATTCTCAAAAAGGAGGGGCGACTTTGCACCCTTCGGCCCCTCAGAGTTGCTCCACATTCGTAACACCCCCATCCTTCTAAGGATTTTTACCACAGGTAGAAATTAACTAATACAGAGTCTTACAGAATTTCAGAATCTAACACAATACAAGAGTTTTCACTACAGAGTAATACAGTTATACATTCAAGTTAGCACCCAAACAGTTAGCGATTACATTGTCACTTCCTTTAATATCTTAATATCTTGTACCTTAATTGATTCCTGTAGCATCAGACTCCAATTTAATAACCACCTATGTTTATTCCTTTTCTTCAGCAAAACAAAACTAAAGAGTTGTGATCTTAGCTTACGTGTATATTACAAAAGTTTATGCAAATACTAATCTTTATTTTACTTTCAAACTTAACAGTCAATCTTCCATGGTGTTGTCTTTATTATTTACATGCTTTGTCAAAATCCCTTAAAACCAGATCCTGTTATTTAAAATGGCATCCCATCAACCCTCGCCCCTTTTCCAGTTAACTCCCACGTGGTTAGCTTGCGTACCAGTGTGGAATAGGCTTTTGCATGCTCCTTTCATAGGAGTTATTTTATCAACAATGTTTTCCAAACTTAGCCCATTTTCTGAACTTCCACACAATTTTTATTTTTAAGCAAGTTATTAGTTTTATCTTCAGGACCCTTCATTTTATTAGTTTTCAGTTTAATGTCTGCAAGCGATCCCTCTTTGTCCAAACAACATTTCAAATTCTGCCTCTTCATAGCACACCCTTGAATAACATTAGCGCGTGGGGCACCTTTATATTCCAAATCAAACTGTAATTGATTCGCAGGCACCTTGGTAACAAGCCATTGTTTCTTCAGCCTGGTTACTGCTTCTGACACCAATCCAGACTTTAAATTTTCTTCATTCAACTTAGGAACTACACTTTTCCCTTCTCCTTCAATAATAATATCCACATCACCACCTTTTATCTCCTCACTAACTTTTAACACACCTTCGAACACAAACAACTGGGAATTCTCACTTCCCACTATTACCAAGGTTAACCCTTTCTTCACTGAACCAAGTCCATCTGACCCACAAGGACTGCATTCCTTTTTAACTGAATCAGATACCTCAGACTTTTCTTGAGTTTCATTACTAGGTTCAGTACCACGTGCATCCATATTTTGAACACACTCAAACGGGACCTCTGCCTCTTCCAGGCTTTCAATACCCGTCCCCTTTCCAAATTCTAAGTTCCCCTGATCCTCCCAGCTACTCTCTGGGCAACTCCCTTCCGGAGTAAACTCAACCCTGTGGGCTGAAACAACCTCATCTGCCAACCCAGCAGACTCCTTCAAGGTAATGGCATCCTTTTCATCTAGGACTACCCTCATTTCATTATCGGGAACACCTTTAAAATTTTCAACTTCTTCAAACAGTTCTGTCAAGCCCAACAGATCATCCATGTCCAACCCTGGACCTTCTAACAGCCTTATCTGTTTCTCATTTTTACTCCGTGCCTCTATAAATTTCCTCCTGGCCAAGGGTAGGTCTACCTCCTCTCCTTTACTCTCTTTCACCTCCCTATTCTCCGCTTTACCACCCTCTAACCCCTCTTGGTACAGAGTCGATAAAAACGTCTCAGCCAAATCGATACTGGCCTGAATTAAACTAATCTCTTTCTCAGCTGCCTTTCTCGACATGCTGCGAGTGGTCGCGCATGCGGGATAGATCTTGGAACCTAGGGGCGGGTCCTCAACACTTACAGGCTGGCTTGTCAGCTTCATTGCTGACCAAACCTCACCACCGGCTAAATCGTTACCCAGAAGGACGTCTACGTCAGTTCTCAGAAATTCTGATCGCACCCCTATTTCAACTGGTCCGGATACCAGCTCACAATTTATAATGATCCTATGCAAAGGCACAACTTTTGTCCCTTTTCCTATGCCTCTCAAAGCTACCTCTCCCATCTCAGGACCAAAATCTAGTACCTTACTGAGAATCAATGACTGCTCAGCTCCAGTGTCTCTCTAGATCCACACTGGAACTGGTCTTTCTCCCTCTTTCACAGACATAATTTATTTCACAAATAAATTTCTCAGGCCCCTCTCGTATTCTATCTACCTGGGGCTTTCTCGTCGATTTACTGATCAACACAATACACCCTGTAGGGACTGCTGCTTTCCCTTTTCCTGTCTCCTTCCTCGGAGCAAAGCACTTAGATGCAATATAACCCCACCTTTCCACAATTAAAACAGGTCAAGCCAGGACCCCTCCTGCCATCTTGCCTTTCTTCCTCCTTATTTTTACCACTAGCTCCCGGCTGAATCTCTGCCTCAGCCGGCGGGTTTTCTCTACCATTCCTACGGTCTTTCTGGTAACTCTTAGTCGAGGAAAACTTTGTCTTGTGGGTTAGGGCATATTCATCTGCGAACCTGGCAAATTCGGATATGGACTTATTCGGCTTCTCGTTCAAATACATCCGGATATCATCCGAAACACAACCTTTAAATTCCTCAATCAGAATTAACTCCCTGAGATGCCAAAAATCTTCTTCCACCATTTCTGCTGCACACCAGCGATCCAAGAGCACACCCTTCTCATAGGCAAACTCTGCATACGTCTGATTCCACACTTTCTTTAAAGTTCTGAACTTTTGTCTATAGGCCTCAGGTACCAATTCGTAGGCCCGAAGAATGGCCTGTTTTACTTCCTCGTAATTCTCATACTCCTCCTCTTCCACAGACAACGCCGCCTATGCTCGTTGTGCCTTCCCTTTTAACACACTTTGTAACAATGCCACCCACTGATCTCTGGGCCACTTCTGACTCACTGCCACCTTTTCAAAATGCAAGAAATAACTATCAACATCCGTCTCCTTGAACGGAGGTACTAACCTAAACTCCCTACTAACATTAAACCTCTCCTCTCAGTCTGGCCCTTGAGCTCTTCGCTCTTGCCTTAACTTCTCCATGTCCAGCTCATGTTTCCTCTGTTTCTCCTTCTCCTCATACTCCCTTTGCTTTTCAGCTCTTTCCTTCTCCTTTTCAGCTGCTTCCAGCTCTTTTAACCTAATTTCATGCTCTGTCTTCCTCTGTTCCACGTCCAGCCTCAATTTTTCCAACTCTAACTGAACCTTCCCACTAGCTGGTACCTTTTCAGGGATCTGTTCCACTACCTCAGCCGAAAACACATTCTTCTCAATATACTGCTGAGTTACGACCCTCCGCATCTCCCGCTTTTTCATTGACAACCTCACCTCTGCGAGATTTAGTCCTTTCGCAATATTTATCAAGTCCGACTTTGTGGCTGCCTCTAGCGCTTCCGGAGTCGGGTTTTTTATAAATTCGTCTATGTCCATCTTTGCTGGTTTCCCATCTGGCTACCCGCGCAACCAGATCCAAGTTTGGACTTAAAAGCCCGATTTACTGGCCCTCCGATTTGGTATCAAATCTTGAGATGAGGCCCCAAGTTGTTACAAACCCCGTAACTGGGTTACTTACCAGCAAAGATAGAGGCGTCTGTTGGAGTTTGATGATAATATTTTTAACAGTATTTGTTAGTAAAAATACACAAAAATAATATCAATGTAAATATACAGATAATATACGTCATCAATACTAAACCTAAAAGTGCGGGTATAATAATAATCAATAAGAAATAAGCTCTATCGTTGTCTAGGGGATAATGAATTGTCCAATGGAAATCTAAAGTTCATTTCAGTTCATACAGGCTGCAGCCATTGTTTGTTTGTCGCTGTGTTGCAATTGTTGGAGAGAGAGAGAGAAATAGAAGAATAACTTGCCGACTTTCCTTGGTACGGTCTTTATCCGTATCCGTCCTTTAGCTAGACCGTTCCGTGGAGGACTCGCCACCCAGGCAAGGATGAACACACACATAAGCCCCCCACCAGTCTCCTACGTTTCTCCTGGTGTGTCTGAGGGGTGTTCCCCAGACCCCTCTTTTATTCTCACTCACGGGGTCTCAGATGTCAATCAGGTTGGGATGATGCAATCCCTCAACCGGACCGCTCTGGCTGTCCCCTGAGGGGTTTCAATGAATAGTACAGTACTCAATACACAATTCCTTCTCCAAGAGACAATAGCAGTAATCAGTGGTTCCGTTCCGCTTGTGTCAGGAGACATTCCACCTTGTTGTGTATTCTGCGTCTCTCTCCCTCATTATTGATGTGATGTGTATCTCTCTCATTTCCTGGGTCTCAGACCCGAAATAATAGCAATCCTGCAATTCTCAAAAAGGAGGGGGTGACTTTGCACCCTTCGGCCCCTCAGAGTTGCTCCACATTCGTAACAGTTAACACAGTTGTTATGGTATCATATTTGTTTACCAGACAGTGGCAACATTTTGAAAGTTATCTTTAGACATTGGTCTTGCCATCTCCAGAAATCAGCTTGGTAAACTGCACTCCCTCCATGACAGAAACATCTTACCTCAAAGAAGAGCAAAACTATACACAAAACTCCAGAAAAGGATCTCACTAGCTCTGTACAGCTGATCAAGATATCCTTTTCCAGTGCACAAATCCTCTTCAACCAATGATAATTATTACCATTTTTCTTTTTGACTGCTTGTTTAACCTGAATGGGTGGCACAGTAATGTGGATAACAGAACTGCTTTCTCACAGCACTACCTACCCAAATACCTACCTGCCCGCTGAGTAGAGTTTGTACATTTTCCTTGTAATCATCTGCTTTTCATCCCACATGACAAAGACGAAGGGGCTGGTAGGTTAATTTAGTCATTGTAAATTGTACCTTGTGCTGATGGTTGGGAGAATTGATAGGAATGTGTAGAGAATAGATTCGTGGTGGAATAAGATTACACTGTGAGCTGAGGGGCCAAATGATATCCTTCTTGGCCATAAGGAAAAATATGGAAATAAGTGTGTTTAAAAGGAATGTGAGAAAGATAACCCAGTGAATTTAAAACAACCACAGGAGATATAATCTCAGAGGGTTTAAACAAAGATCTGGGGAATGGTTCAGGATAAGTAAAATAATATGTAATTTCATGATACACTAAAACTTTGTTATCCAATTATTTGGAAATCCCAATGTTCTATTAGCTTACTGGCTGCTGTTTCTTGAACTTTCCGTCACAGTAAGTTCAGCCTCAGTTCTGCATTCTCTTTAAGACATAAGCGCCAGATTATCACACGCCCTTGAAACTTTCCAGCTTTTGTTTCTCATTCTCCCTTTAAACTCACCAGGTTTGCTGGAAAAATTACAATACTACCACATCACAACATTGTTTTGGAACACTCAAAGCACTATAGCACAGGAACAGGCCCGATGGCCCATCTAATCCATGCGGAACCATTACTCTGAAGGGAGTTGCAAAGACCTGAAGAATTAGTTTAATTGGCTGCTTGAAGGTTCCATTAACTTGGTGGGATTTACTTCCAGCTCAATGACTCCATGACTTTGGGTCTAAAAACAGTTAAGTCTACTGGACGTTCAAATACATATATCCTCTGATTCTCCCTTATGTATTCCAGTAATTGCATCCTCAAATAAAGTCTCAATTTCACTCTCATAAACTCACTCTGATTTGTTCAATCCTGCTATTGCATTCCAAATATTTTATTAACACATCACACAAACCAATCTTCCATCTTTGGACTCACTTTACACAGCACGCTGTCGGAGCACTTACATTTATCTGGGTTGAACTCCATCTGCCACTTCTCAGCCTAGTTTTGCATCCTATCAATGTCCCGCTGTAACCTCTGACAGTGCTCCACATTATCCACAACACCTCCAACCTTTGTGTCATCAGCAAACTTACTAACCCATCCCTCCACTTCCTCATCCAGGCCATTTATAAAAATCACAAAGAGCACTCTACTGGTCACTGGCCTCCATGCAGAATATGACCCATCTACAACCACTCTTTGCCTTCTGTGGGCAAGCCAGTTCTGGATCCATAAAGCAATGTCCCCTTGGATCCCATGCCTCCTTACTTTCTCAATAAGCTTTGCATGGAGTACCTTATCAAATGCATTAGATTTATGCACAATTTTATAAAATCTTAAGGCTTAGTTACAAAAACATATGCATGTTTAAAGACGCAAACACGAAGAAATCTGCAGATGCTGGAAATTCCAAGCAACAAACACAAAATACTGGTGGAACACAGCAGGCCAGGCAGCATCTAAAGGGTCTGGGCCCGAAACCTGACAGTGCTTCTTCCGATAGATGCTGCCTGGCCTGCTGCATTCCACCAGTATTTTGCGCGTGTTGCATGTTTAAAGATTAAGTTGACCCCATATTCCCATATTCTGGAAATCTCAAGTTCATACTAAGCTTTAGGACCGAGTACCTTATGCTTTGACTTTCGTTTCTTTTTTGATCTCTTCTTTTCTTTTTCTCTTTCTCTTTCTTTCTTCCTCTTTCTCTTCATCCTACGATGGGCTTTGTCCTTATCTTTCTCATCATCTTCATGATCCCAATCCTGTTTATCTGATTGATCTTTCTTGACTTTTTCTTGGGATTCCTCCTGAACATCCGCTTCCTCGCCATCATCTTGCAATTCTCCTTCCTCTAGTTCACCTTCTTCTCTATAATATCAAAAAAATGAATATAGTAAATATCAGTGTGACAGATTGATGATGTGGGTAAATTGAAAGTCAAAATCAATTAAAAAGGATGTTTGGAACCAAATGAGACATAACAGCAGTTGTAATCAAGTTATAGGAATAAGAATGCTGTAGATATTTAAGATTATTAGTGACTACCATCCATTTCTTCTGAGGGTTTAGAAGTAGGATACAAATTTTACTCTTGAAGTTCAAATAGCATGTACATTAACAAAAACCTAACACTATGATATTAAGCAACCTGTTAATAAAGTTTTAAAATACAGTTTTGTTTAAAAACAAAATAATTTTGTTTTATGAATAAACCCTTTGTTTTCTCAGTGGACTTGGGTTCAATAAGACTAAGTACATTTCAGGTGCTTTAACAAAAAAATTATTATTCACTGTAGAAAGTTAAGATCATAAGATTATAATCTATAGAAGCAGAATTAGGCCATTTGGGTCTGTTCCGCTATTTCATCTTGATTGATCCATTTCCATCTCAGCCCCAATCTCCTGCCTGTCTTCCCATATCCCTTCATGCCTCGACTAATCAAAAACCTATCAACCTCTTGCTCTCCACAGTTGCCTGTGAAAATGAATTCCACAGATTCACCACTTTCTGGCTAAAGAAATTCCTCCTCATCTCAGTTCTAAAAGGATGCCCCTCTATTCTGAGGCTGTTTCCACTGGTCTTAGGCTCCCCCATCACAGGAAACATCCAGTCCACATCCACTCTATTGACGCCTTTCACCATTTGATAGGTTTCAATGAGATTCCCCTAATTCTTCTGAATTCCAGGGAGAACAGACCCAGAGCCATCAATGCTCCTCATATGATAAGATTTCAATCCCAGTATAATTTTCATCAACCTTGTTAACTATCAAAATTAATTGTTGCTTCAATTGGAAGGGAGCACAAACCAAACAATGGGACATCATTTTTTCATGGATGACCTTATTTTCAGCCCTCATCTCTATCTGCAAAAATGCTGCACTCTCTATGTGCCAGTACATCCATATGAGAAACAGAACACATCCTATTCTCAGAGGCTGTGTAAATTAATTAAAAAGTAATCTTAGATCCTCACAAAGGGTCTCCAATCTGAAGAGTTAATTCAGATGACTGACTGTACAAACAAGAGACTGTAAATTCTGGAATCTGGCGAAACACACCAAGCGCTGGAGGAACCCAGGGTCTTTCCACAGTTGAAGCTTGATGTAGAATTTTCGATTCTTATTTCCAATTTTGAGGTCCTGCAATTTTTTCTGTTTTCATTAATTGAAAATTACTGACAATTAAATTTTATGCATTATGAAAGGCATCTGATACACTTTGAAACTGTAATTTTGCTATGTAATGTTTGCATGCACGGCTTAATATTTATCTATTTATTTATTTGGAGATACAACATGGTAACCCTTTTGGGCCAATTACACCCATGTGACAAATTAACTTACTAAACTGAATGTCTTTGGAAAGTGCGGGAGGAAACCGGAGCACCCGGAGGAAACCCACAGGTCACAGGGTGAATGTACAAACTCCTTACAGACAGTAGCAGGAAATGAAACCAGGTTACTGGAGCTGTAATAGCTTTACACTAACCACTATGCTATCATGCCAGAGTTATTAGTCCAATTTTAAACTATTTCACTTAGATGCCGTGCAGTTTTCAGGCCATGTAAAAATTTCCTGCTCAGAACAATGTTTGGTTTCTCACAGCTGTTAAAAAAAAGTGGGAATGTTGCAAGTATCCCAGGAAGGTTGCAAGTTTTGATATCTCAGTTGCCTTGAGGTAACTAATCTCAGCAAAGATGAGGTAGAAATATTGATGCTGACTTTAATTCCCAAACATGGTGGGAGAACCAGCCAGGACAACAAGTGTGAAGATTACTACATGGAAAATGTGGATTTCTGATGAGGACAAGGATCAACTCTATTGCCAAGATGCCAACATCAAAAATCCACACACTCAGGCAGGAATCCAAAGGTTGGACTGCAGTGGGACTCAGTAATGTTTAGGTGGGAGAAAGATCAAACAGCACAAAAGGTGATTTTACATTCCTGACTGGATATTTCTATGAGCAAATTAAACAGGGAACATGATTAAATTCTGGATATTAAACAATACACTTTAAAGACACTGATTTTCTCTTTCATAAAGCAAACACTATTTAAGACATTTTTTGCTTATTTTTCTGTAAACTGTGGCTTTTAATACAGCTGTTCAAAAGTGAACAAGCTGGTTTACTATATTTTGGATAGAATGGGAAACATACATGAAACATAAATATCTGACATAAGCAACACCCTGACGCAGTGAATGTATACCAAGGTCAAAGTCAAGTTTATTGCCATATGCGCAAGGACATCTGTGCACAGGTGCTCTGAAAAGCATCACATGCTCAAGGCAATGAGAATATAGCTTTCCTAGACTGAGTACCTACACTTAAAATGTAAGTGTCCCACAACCGTGAGAGGTTTCTGTGTAACTCAGCTTTGCCGGCTTGGGCACATCCACTTCCTTGCCTCGCTGTGTGTAGTTTCAGGCATAAATCCCTAACTTCTGAAATGATTCCATTGCTCCCTCCTGATCCACTTCCTATGGCTCAGGGTAATTTTTTTCTCTCTCCAAGTCTGCTTCAATGAAACACAATGTAGTGTTTATTTGACGCCATACTGAAACAAGTTGTTGCTGATTTTTCAGTTCATTTATTCACTGCTTATGCAAATTAGTTTAAATAACATTACAGAACTTGGACCATCTTTCAGCCTGCATGAAGAAAAGGAATCTTGACTTTAAGTTCAAATTTCTGATATTCCAATATGGCAAAAGCAGAGCTACAATTCCCATTAGGCAGAATCTGAGCAAACTCAAGTCTCAGGGGTATGAAGAAGGAAATGAAATGCTTTGTACACCTGCTAATTGGCAAATACGCAACAATGCTGGCAAAAGGATGATAAATTTATTTTCCTTCTAGGTAAAAGATGTTATATCAAGGCTTAAAAATGGAACAATACATGGGAACATGATACACTGTACTGACTTCCTGCTCCATTCAGACAAACTTCACAGTCATATTCACAGTTACAGATAAAACCCATATAAAACAGAGAACTTAAATTACATTAAAAGTGAGGAAAGGTTAAAATTTTAGATATATGATGCATCTCCCTCAAATTAAAACTGGGTTAAAGACTTATAAGTGTCTGCAAGGTGTGTCAGCAGTTCAAATATTAAAACGAAACTGCTGATGTTTCTGAATGTTCCAGATTACTACTAACCTGTCTCAAGAGCAATGTTAACTTCAGAATGAAGCAGCTCCAATCCACCCAGGCAATAAGTTAGGGAATGTAAGCCAGTATATTAACTTATCTTCAAAAATTATCCATTAAACATAAATTAGTTATATGTATTTAACATAGTTAAAACCCTGGTTGGATTTGAAATTGCTATTTAATAGAAAAAATATCCTTAAGACTCCAGCTGATTATGGGGAAAAAACACAGATTCCTACGAGGTATTATGGTTCATTGTGGAACATTAATGGTGTACTGATCAGCGAAAAATGACTATAACTTCCCGACACTAGTGGTGTACTGATTAGCAAACAAGTAACTGATTTTGACACAAGACACCATCAATGATAAAGAGCAATAAGAGTAAATTAAAATAAAATATTTTTAGTGAATCTACACATTGTGGGCCGAATGGACAATTCCTGTGCTGTACTGTTCTATGTTCTTTACATCTTGTAAAGAATGGAGCCTAGCCAACTGCATTTAGCAATCTATTCTGATAAAGCTAACAACTTGTTTTCATAAAATGGGGGTCTTCATAAAGGAAGCATACAGAGCATGGTCTACTGGGAACAAAAGCAGCAGAAGGAATTAAATGCCTCATGTCTTAGCATTAGAGAATGCAACTGTTGTGGCTACATTAACCACTACCCTCCCCCAATCTTCATCCCTCTCTTACAACCATCTATTCATGATGCAATATAGTACTCTGAATACTCTCAGATAGGTCTCTATTCATGAGTGATTGTAGACAGCCCGTTCCATAATAGACAACTCTATTTTTTTTACTGAGACCCTGTATTGTCATGCTAGTTAAGATTAGCTGTTTCAGCACAAACCAAAAGCACAACCTGGGGCCTTCTGACTCAATGATGTGATGTCTAGTGGAGACATACCACCTATTGAGATTAAATGTAAAAGTACAATGAATGTAGTGTCGAAACTAGCTGGAATAAAAATTAAAAATCTCTCATAGTATTCTGCATTTTAATAATATATCAGACTGCCACCAAACACATGCTACAGGAGTAACTGATCTATCATGAGTCCCCCGAACAGTTAAAATAAAAGCCTGAGTTATTAATCCCACTACATTTTTGGGAACTGGCCAGCACTTGAACAAAAGAAATGGAACAAAGCAAATAGACAGAACATTTACCAATGATGCCAATGAACCACCTTCCCTAACCAATTAAAGAAATTTCAACTCATACAAATTACATTTATCAAAGTACAGAGATAAACATGGTCTCAGTTAAATTCTCTTCAACTGAGACTGTTCTCTGTCTAAAAACCAACACAAGGAGTTATTCTTGTTTCATTAATAATAGAATTACAATCCAAGATTTTAATCACAATTACAAAGTGGCGATCCGCAAACAGAATAAGTAAACATGAACTACATTTTTATCATCCTTTTTTTAAAAATGATCTTTAATTTCCCAATGAACAGTGCAAGTTTTCCCCTACACAAGACTTTGGCTTTGCAAATTGGTGGACATTTACCTGATTGTGCCAATAGTTTTCAGATCAACAGCAAGGATTAGCAGAACTCATGAGACTAAACTGGAGTAATCCTCCATCACATAACAAACATATTCACTTTTTGTTTTTAGCATTCTCATCAACAACCAAGGAAACCTTCTATTTCCACGGTTTCCTTACTTTTTTGAGAAAACAAAAAACACATTGGTAATTGTTAAGATCCCAATTATGATCAGGAATCCTAAATTTCAGTGTTGCTACATTTCTCAGCTTATTGTTCCCCGAGATATATATAATTACTGACAAGGATTACCAGAAAACATATTTTTGGCACACACACATATCATGTTAACTTTTTTAAAATCCTGATTTAAAATCTAATTAAGTAATAGTATACAAAATTAAGTTATTGAGATCTTTGTGCTTGCACTTACCCAGAAAATGGACTCTAATCTTTTAAAACATAATGACACCTGTTTTAAGACTTGTAAATGATTTTGGTGATTTACTCCAGGGCATTGATAAAATTACGGTTTTGTTTATGGACAAGATAATTATAATAAAGCAGAACCTGTCAATGTTGAATTTTAATTCTGAATATATTGCCTAAAATGCAGTTGAGTACCTCCTGCAACACCCTCTTTGCATCCTCTTAAAACGTTCCAGTGTTGTCAGCAGGGTAATAGAACAAATCGTTACTGCACATAATTGAACATAGACTTAAAATATTTCAGTGTTGTGTTATTTATGCCCAAAGAAAAAACCAGAAACCAGAATGGTGAAATTTAAAAGTATACTGTACATTTTTGGATCAAGTGGATATGGAATGAACTTTTACATATCCATTACAATTTATTGAAATCCTAATGACAACACTGTTCATGGACATGCAACACAGAAAATGATATTTTAAAAAAATGTATACCAAGGGGTCAATTATACATTGAAGACAGTGAAAAGAGTTAGAAGAATGACACCTCTGTCTTCTTGAAAAGAAAACAGGAAAGGATACAGTATCAAAGCTTCGCAATATTGTACAAACAGAAGATGGGTTTTTGTTTTGCTTTGGATACTAACAGATTTTTGAAGTCACCAGAACAAATAAAATACATATTAGGCAGCTGCAATTTGTATAAGGACAAGAGATATTTTAATATACCATGCATATTTAAAGGCAAATCACCACCAACACATCACAACAGAGGGGATAAAATAAATTATAAATGTTTCTCTATTTACAAGCTACATGGGGACGCTGGGTAAAAAAAAATCAAAGTTCAAAGGTCACTTGCCGATGTCCTTTAAATGGGTTCCATTTATTAGAGTATTTATATCGGAAAAATAATTAAGCATTAATATAATTAAACTCGAATGCAATAACAGAAACAGGCTCTCCTGTTAATAATTCCTCTGCATTAAAGACACATCCGCATTGCTCTCTTCCACCCAAGCATGCAAATAGGCCTCAAATACCCCTCCCTCAAATTCCTGGTTTATTTATATATATATATAAATATATATATATTTTTAAATCGAGCGAATAAACTTTTCCAGAGGATTTAAAATGAGATTAAAAAGAAAAATATTAATTCAAAGATACATTCCTCTACCTTCCGTTTCCAAGGTTTCCTTACTTTTTTCATAAAAATAAACCTTGGTGGATTGTTAAAGAATTTTTTGGTTGTTGTTTGTTTGTTTTTATAAATAAAAAAGATATAAAATATCGAAATGTTGGATAAAAAAGGTTGTTTTTACTCGACCTTTCGTCTCCTGACTCAGTGAGGTTGATGGTGTGTTCGTTTTTGGGGGACTGCTTGTTGGAGGAGGTGAGGCTGAGGCTTTCGAGAGACATTTTCTCTCGCTCGCTTTTGTCTGCCTCTAAGAATTACCAGCAACTGAGCTGTCACTGATTCTAGAGATAGGAAATAAACCGGCTCTGTTTAAGCGTTTTGATATTTTCTCGGTGCTTTTCTGTGCGGATCCGACCCCCGGGTTTCTCTCCATTACACAATGACTGAACAAAACAGCTCGACAACATGGCGCCCGTCGACGGCGTGACGCACGGAGAGAGCCGAGAGGAAAAAAAATCCCCTCACGGAAACCCACGAACGCCGCCGGAAACTGCCGAGACCCTTCGGCTCCTGCCGAAAGTAGCCGAGGCTGCAGCTTCGAGTTTCAGCGGATTCTTAATGGGTTCCTGTACGTCAGAGGGAGGGAGTGAGTTGATGGTTCAGTTAAGAAAGCTGCTCAGAGTCCAACAATGCATAAAGACCTTCCACTTAGCAAATCAAAAGCTAAGGGGTTGGTAGGGGTTAAGAATTAGGGGGATACACACGATGTGCTGGAGAAACTCAGCAGGCCAGGCAGCATCTGTGGATGGGAATTAACTGCCAATGTTTCCGGCCAAGTCCTGAAGGGAATGACTCCTGGTCAACCCAGCTGCCTATCATTTCCTTCTACTACCCATAGTGCTTTCCCCTTGCATTCCTTCTTCACCTTTCCTGCCTATCCCCTCCCCTACCCCTTGATCTTTCCCCTTAGTTTTTCACCTGGCACCTACCAGCCTTCTTCCCACCCTCTTCATAGGACCCCGCCCCCTCCCTCTTCAGTTCTGATGAAGGGTCTCGGCCTGAAACGTTGACTGTTGGTTTCCACGGATGCTGCCCGACCTGCTGAGTTCCTCCGGCATGTTGTTGTGAGGAGCAATAAACTGTTCAGATGAGATGAGAGCTAATTTCGCTCACTCTCCCACGCCGGTGACTCCTCTGCCCATGGCGCTGAGGCTATGAAGTCTGGCCCCAGCTGCTGTGCTCCATACCTTCTAATATGATAGGCTGATACCGAAGCTGGGCCTACCCCAGGCTGCTCCGGGGTTTGTACCTAAGGACTCATTTTTAGTTTCGATGTTGCTGCTCATTTTCATTGCTTGCATGATTTGTGTTTTTTTTCCCTTTTGGCGCGTTGGATGTTGGTCTTTATGTTTTTTTAATTGGATTCTTTCCAGTTTCTTGCTTTGTGGCTGCCTGTAAGCAAACTAATCTTCAGGTTGTATAATTTATACATTCTTTGATAATAAATGTACTTTGAAATAGCAGAGGATGGTTTTGACCAAATAACCTCTGGGTTATGGGCCCAGCCCTCTTCCGCTGTGTCACTCTGCTGTCAATTCTGACAATTTATCAGCAGCATGTCAACTAAACAGTCATCAAATCCTCTCCCATCCTGTTTCTTACCACCTCAAGTGGTTCCCTAAGCTTGTTATAGTCAGCGTGCTATTGGGAATTAACTCCCACTATAGAATGCTCCCAATGGCGTATGCCTCGAATAGCCTCTGACTGCCAAGTCCAACTCCTGGCCTCTGCCGAGAGGGAGAGCTTGCTACATGGAGAGGGGGAGCTTGCTCTCCATATCCTACTGCCCTGGCTTGTGTATCATGTAGACAGCTGGGACAGAACAACCCTGGTTGATCCTGACCAATTTAGGGCCTCAGTACAAAGCCTGGATTTGTAGTCCCTTTCATGGCTCTCAAAGATTCAAACAACATTTATCAGCAAAGTACGTATGCAGCATTCAACCCTGAGATTTGTCTTCCCCACAGACAGTTACAAAACAGGGAAGAACCATGGAACCAACTTGTTCAAAGAAAATATTAAAAATCAGCACCCCCCCCCACCTCCACCCCCAAGTGCAAAAGAAATCACACAAATGCCAACAAAAAAAGAAATGAGCAAAGACACACAACATAAAACACAAAATCAAAAGGCATGTTTCAGTGCAGTTCAACTCAGTGTAAATTTTCTGCAAGCTGCCCCAAATCAAAAATCGCTCAGAAGTAGTAATGAGAAAGAGCAATCAGAACTAGAACACATCGTAAGCCTGAGGGTCCAAATCTACAATCCATGCTGATTAAAACTTGCTATGGCACCTTCTGCCAACAGCGTCGAGGGAGAGAGAGAGATCACTCGAATGCAAGGACCTTCCCTTACGCTTTTTGTCAATTAAGTGCATTTTGACATAAGAACTGACAAGGCTGAACATATGGAAAAAGGTCAGGAAGCATTAGGAAAAGGAAGAGACAGGATTATTGGAATAAAGTGAGTGATCTTTCATCAGTAGCAATGAATCAAGAGCTGGTATTGGATCAGTATTGGCAGGACCTTGATGGTGAGCATGAACATGATGGGCCAAAGAGCCTGGTTTTGTGATGTATATTTCTTTAAGGCTGAAAGTAAGAAGCAGGAAGAAGAATCAATTGAGGAAGGAATGAGATTTGGTTTTTGTCGGGGTCAGGGTAATAAAAGTAAAATGATGGGAGATGATAGCACTGGGCAAAAGGAGAAGGTAATGAATCAAGTAGAAAAGAAAGGTTTAACAGAGATTTATATGGGAGTAGCAGAAATGTCACCAACAACAATTATTTATTTATTTATTGAGATACAAAGCAAAACTGGCCCTTCTGGTCCGTCAAGTGAGCCAGCAATCCCCCGGTTCAATCCTAGCCTGATCACAGAATAATTCACAATGAACCATTAACCTACCAATCAGTACATCTTTGGACTTTACTTCTGCAGGAAAAATTGCCAAAAACAATCATAGTCAAGCAAGAGAAATTTGGTAGATACTGGAAATCCAAACACACACACACACACACACACACACACACACACACACACACACACACACACACACACACACACACACACACACACACACACACACACACACACACACACACACATGTCACGCGGCACGGCACATAATGATGATGATGATAGACGCTACCTGACCTGCTGAGCTCCTCCAGCATTTTGTGTCCGATATCCTGTTTGGTTAGACTACAACCAGTGAGTTTTCCTGTATCAGGTAAGTCACACCTCCTGCGTTCCTTTCCCACTCCCACTAGTCCACTGAGGTTCTCTCTCCTTCTGTTCCCCTGCCCATTCCTCTCTCCCCATTACCTGGATTTGTTACCCTCCCCACCACCTAGTTCCATCTACCCTTCATACACCTATCCACCTGAGTTTCTTACTGAGTCCCCTCCTTTACTCCCTGTATACCCATGACTGTATCTCCACCCGTAGCTCCAATCTGCTAATTAAATTTGCCAATGACACTACATTGATTGGCCTTATCTCAAACAAAAACGAGGTGGCCTACAGGGAAGAAGTCATCTCTCTGACACTGTGGTGTCAAGAAAACAACCTCTCCCTCAATATTGCAAAAACAAAGGGACTGCTTGTGGATTACAGGAGGAATGGAGATGGCCTAACTATTGACATCAATGGATCTGGGGTTGAGCGGGTAAACAGCTTCAAGTTCCTCGACATCCACATCACTGAGGACCTCACGTGGTCTATACACACCGGCTGTGTGGTGAAAAAGGCACAACAGCGCCTCTTTCACCTCAGACAGTTGAGGAAGTTTGGTGTGGGCCCCCAAATCCTAAGAACTTTCTACAGGGGCACAATTGAGAGCATCCTGACTGGCTGCATCACTGCCTGGTATGGGAAATGTACCTCCCTTAATCGCAGGATTCTGCAGAGAGTGGTGCGGACAGCCCAACGCATCTGTAGTTGTGAACATCCCATGATTCAGGACATTTACAAGGACAGGTGTGTAAAAAGGGCCCGTAGGATCATTGGGGACCCAAGCCATCCCAGCCACAATCTATTCCAGTTGCTACCATCTGCGAAGCTATCGCGGCATAAAAGCCAGGACCAACAGGCTCTGGGACAGCTTCTTCCACCAGGCCATCAGACTGATGAACTCATACTGACTTACTGTACTCTACCCAAACTATTTATTATAAATTATAATTACTATGATTGCACATTTAGACGGAGAAATAACGTAAAGATTTTTACTCCGCATGTATGTGAAGGATGTAAGAAGTAAAGTCAATTCAATTCAAATTCAATTCTCCCATGGCCTCACCATCATTATGTGCCATTTCATATGGCATGAGCGCTCATGGCCTTTTTAAGACCATGATTGTTCTTGGCAAATTTTTCTACAGAAGTGGTTTGCCATTGCCTTCTTCTGGGCAGTGTCTTTACAAGACGGGTGACTCCAGCCATTATCAACACTCTTCAGAGATTGTCTGCCTGGCGTCATTGATGGCATAACCAGGACTTGTGATACTGTATTCTCCACCTGCTTCACATGACTCTGATCGGGGGTATCAGCAGGTGCTGCACCTTGCCCCCCTGTGGTAGAGAGACCTATCCCCACCCTGGGTCTGGCTGTTCATTCTGAAGCTGGGGAAGCGGGAGAGCGCGACGCGCAGTCACGCGCACGCACGGGGGCAGCGTGGCCTCCCCGATGCGGTGCCGCGCACGCACGGTGGCGGCGTGGCCCCTCCCCCCGCACGTTCAGACGCAGCGACACCCACGCCCGGTGCGGTGCTGTGGTCGCGTTTACGACAGCGGGCCGGGCGGCAGCAGCGCTGGACCCATATTGGGTGCTCGGGTGAGTGACTGGTGGATCGGTAACCGAGAGCGGAGACTGATGTGGTTGACGTGGCCGGCGACCTGACCTCTGCCGACGCCTCGGTTGTGTGGTGGTAGTTGGGCGGCGGAGCAGATCCGCCGCACTGTCTCTAACTGAGTCCCAGGCTTGGGTACACCAGTTAGGCCGCACCGCTGCCCTGGGTTTACCTGGGGGTGACGTATTAGCATGGATAGAGGATTGATTTTATTCCTAAGAGGAGACTGCCCAACCCAGAAGTGGCCCGTTGACGGAGTCGTTTGCGTCTGTTGCTTGGATGTGATTGTATTTTAATAGTGAGCCTTTAATTTGCTAACATGTGAGTTAGTTATCTCAGTTGTAGCCCTGAAATGGGAATCGACTCTATTACTCTCCAGAGTACAGATAACCCCAATTGACTTAGCCTTGTGAGACACCCTCGGATGAAATGAATATGCACCGTTTCTCCCCTCCTAGAGAATCACTACTACTTTGGTTTGTAATTACAACAATTGTTCATCCCAGTTTGGCAAAAGAATAAACCAGGGAAGGTAGTGCACCTGTGGCTGACAAGGGAAATTAGGGATAGTATCAAGTCCAAAGAAGAAACATATAAATTAGCAAAAAAAAAAGCGGCACACCTGAGGACTGGGAGAAATTCAGAGACCAGCAGAGGAGGACAAAGGTCTTAATTAGGAAAGGGAAAAAAGATTATGAGAGAAAGCTGGCAGGGAACATAAAAACTGACTGTAAAAGCTCTTATAGATACGTGAAAAGAAAAAGATTGGTCAAGACAAATGTAGGTCCTTTACAGTCAGAAACAGGTGAATTGATCATAGGGAGCAAAAACATGGCAGACCAATTGAATAACTATTTGGTTCTGTCACTAAGGAGGACATAAATAGTCTTCCAGAAATATTAAGAGACCGAGGCTCTAGTGAGATGGAGGAACTGAGGGAAATACATGTTAGTAGGGAAGTGGTGTTAGGTAAATTGAAGGGATTAAAGGCAGATAAATCCCTAGGGCCAGATGGTCTGCATCCCAGAGTGCTTAAGGAAGTAGCCCAAGAAATAGTGGATGCATTAGTGATAATTTTTCAAAACTCCTTAGATTCTGGATTAGTTCCTGAGGATTGGAGGGTGGCTAATGTAACCCCACTTTTTAAAAAAGGAGGGGGAGAGAAACCGGGGAATTATAGACCGGTTAGCCTGACATTGGTGGTGGGGAAAATGCTAGAGTCGGTTATCAAAGATGTGATAACAGCACATTTGGAAAGAGCTGAAATCATTGGACAAAGCATGGATTTGTGAAAGGAAAATCATGTCTGACAAATCTTACAGAATTTTTTGAAGATGTAACTTGTAGAGTGGATAGGGGAGAACCAGTGCATGTGGTATATTTAGATTTTCAAAAGGCTTTTGACAAGGTCCCACACAGGAGATTAGTGTGTAAACTTAAAGCACATGGTATTGGGGGTATGGTATTGATGTGGATAGTGAATTGGTTGGCAGACAGGAAGCAAAGAGTGGGAGTAAATGGGACCTTTTCAGAATGGCAGGCAGTGACTAGTGGGTACCGCAAGGCTCAGTGCTGGGACCCCAGTTGTTTACAATATATATTAATGATTTAGACGAGGGAATTAAATGCAGCATCTCCACGTTTGCGGATGACACGAAGCTGGGCGGCGGTGTTAGCTGTGAGGAGGATGCTAAGAGGATGCAGGGTGACTTGGATAGGTTAGGTGAGTGGGCAAATTCATGGCAGATACAATTTAATGTGGATAAATTTGAGGTTATCCACTTTGGTTGCAAGAACAGGAAAACAGATTATTATCTGAACGGTGGCCGATTAGGAAAAGGGGAGATGCAACGAGACCTGGGTGTCATTGTACACCAGTCATTGAAGGTGGGCATGCAGGTACAGCAGGCAGTGAAAAAGGCAAATGATATGTTGGCATTCATAGCAAAAGGATTTGAGTACAGGAGCAGGGAGGTTCTACTGCAGTTGTACAAGGCCTTGGTGAGACCGCACCTAGAATATTGTGTGCAGTTTTGGTCTCCTAATCTGAGGAAAGACATTCTTGCCATAGAGGGAGTATAGAGAAGGTTCACCAGATTGATTCCTGGGATGGCAGGACCTTCATATGAGAAAGACTGGATCTACTAGGCTTATATTCACTGGAATTTAGAAGATTGAGGGGGGATCTTATTGAAACGTATAAAATTCTAAAGGGATTGGACAGGTTAGATGCAGGAAGATTGTTTCCGATGTTGGGGAGGTCCGGAACGAGGGGTCACAGTTTAAGGATAAAGAGGAAACCTTTTAGGACCAAGATGAGGAAGAACTTCTTCACGCAGAGGGTGGTGAATCTTTGGAATTCTCTGCCACAGGAAACAGTTGAGGCCGGTTCATTGGCTATATTTAAGAGGAAGTTAGATATCGCCCTTGTGGCTAAAGGGATCAGGGGGTATGGAGAGAAAACAGGTACAGGGTTCTGAGTTGGATGATCAGCCATGATCATACTGAAGGGCGGTGCAGGCTTGAAGGGCCAAATGCGCCTATTTTCTATGTTTCTAATTTCCCGTCAGGAAACTTTAGTTTGCATTTAGGCTGACAAACAGATCTCGTAACCTCTTGGATGTTGATGGTAAAAGATTGCTTTTGATGATCACTAGTCATTGGCATTCTTATGAATTCCTTCTTTGAAATTGTGTTTATTTTTTTTAAACTGTATGCTTTGATAAAGGTGGCTTGGTTGGCTTTGGAATATGAACCAGCAACTAGGTTCCATTTGGGTCATTTAAACTATCGTTGGAAGCATCATTGAAACTTGCCCGTCTCTAGTTTCTTGGAACACAGAGAGTGAGGTGTCACAATGATCAGTGTGATGAGGGAACATGTAATTTATTTTGATATTGAGGCCCTTCCTTGGTCAGTGTTGACTATGGATCTTGCGTCTCAGCCGTAAACATGATACGCGAGCCAGGTCAGCATGACATGGAGAGCAAGCTTTTGCTCATGAAGCCTCCTCCCCCCACCCCATGGAACTGTTGAGTCCAAAGGAACGGCAGAGACCGATACAGTTTGGCACCAGCAACATCGCAGGAGTTGCCAGTCAGCAGTGAACAATGTAAGACTGCATCTGGGACTCCAGCCCCAGATTTATTCCCTTGGGGTTTGCCCCCAAAGCTTTCCCCATGAGTGGGTAGAGCCACAAGGCACTGGGGGTTTGAGATCAGGGTTTTCCTTATCCTAGATGAGCTGCCAACCACAGCTGGCGAGCCCCATCTGCCCAAAGTGATTGGTTTTAAGGTGTCAGTAACCTGCCTTTACCCGTTCTCCTGTCAGTAGAAACGGTTCCACCAGGCTTAGTAGTTAAAGCCAGGCGGAGCTGGACTTGGTTGTCTGAGTCTATTTGCAATGCATGCCATTGGGAGCATTTAATAGGTAGTGGGAGCTTATCCCTACAACCAGTCCTGGCTAAAACAACCTTAAGGAACCTGCTTTGATGTTGGTCAATTGATAATGTGTAGGGGAAGAGTGGGGGGGGGGGGGGGGGAGAGTAATTTCTTGCCCATCAAAATTGCAAAATCAAATTGTTTATGATGAACACTTGTGTGGGAGCCTTGTGTCTATTCGGGCTTTAGGAGCCATGTATCTATTTTCTGTCTGTATTGTGTTGTGTGTTTATTGTGGAAATCTGTCATGTGGATTGGGGCGTGGTAGAAGCAAATGGATATAGTTACGTGTTCACACTTTGGCTGGATGGTGTGTTGCCTCCCGGGTGTCAGGGTCTGGGATATTTTGTATCAGGTTCTCAGCATTCTTAAGTCAGAGGGTGAACAGCCAGAGGTTGTGGTCCATGTAAGTACCAATGACATGGGTAGAATGAGTGACGAGGTCTGCAAAGGGAGTTCAGGGAGTTGAGTCAAACACGAGGAAATCTGCAGATGCTGGAAATTCAAGCAACACAGGATTTTGATGGGCAAGAAATTACTCTCTCCCCCCCTCTTCCCCTACACATTATCAACTGACCATCATCGAGTCCTGACGAAGGGTCTCGGCCCGAAATGTCGATAGCGCTTTCTCCCTATAGATGCTGCCTGACTTGCTGCGTTCCGCCAGCATTTTGTGTGTGTTTCAGGGAGTTAAGTGCCTAGTTAAAGGACAGGACCTCCAGGCTTGTGATCTCAGGATTGCTGCCCGTGCCACGTGCTAGTAAGGCCAGAACAGGAAAATTATACAGTTTAATATGTAGCTAAGGAGTTGGTGTAGGATGGAGGGCATGAGATTTGTAGATCATTGGGGTCTCTTCCAAGGAAGGTGGG
Source organism: Hemitrygon akajei (assembly GCF_048418815.1). Classification (NCBI taxonomy): domain Eukaryota; kingdom Metazoa; phylum Chordata; class Chondrichthyes; order Myliobatiformes; family Dasyatidae; genus Hemitrygon; species Hemitrygon akajei. Next base: position 41,338,416 of record NC_133148.1, read on the forward strand.
ACCTGTACAGAAGGGTTGGCCTGCACCTGTACCAGCGAAGATTCGGCATGTCATGTAAAACTTTGACAAACTTCTATAGATGTGTGGTGGAGGATAAATTAACTGGTTGCATCACCAACGCCATTGAATGGAAAATCCAACAAGAAGTTGCAGATATGGCCCATCATGAGTAAAGTCCTCCCCACCACTGAGCACATCTGCATGAAAAGCTGTTGAAGGAAACAGCATCCATTATCAGGGACGACCCAACACCCAGGCCATGCTGTCTTCTCACTGCTGCCTGATGGTTGATGGAAGAAGGTAACAGGAGCCTCAGGCCTTGCACCACCAGGTTCAGCAACAGAGGTTACCCCTCACCATCAGACTCTTGAACCAGAGGGGATAACTTCTCCCAACTTCACTCCCATCACTGAAATGTTCCCATAAACTATAGACTCACCTCCAAGGACTCTTCATCCCATGTTCTTGGTATTCATATTTATTTATCTATTATTTATCTTTTCATATTTGCTCAGTTTGTTGTCTTTTGCACATTGAATGGAGGGGGCAGTCATTCTTTCATTCTATTGTGTTTACTGAGAATGCCCACAAGAAAATAAATCTCGGGATTGTGTATAGTGACATAAATGTATTTTGGTAATTAGTTTACTTTGAACCTTATTGAAGCACGTAACAGCTTGCTCTTCAATTGTACTGCCTGGCTTGCGTATCGACTGAACGTAGATAGTTAGGACACATCGATAGTTGATCCTGACCACCGGAGAGCCTCAACCTGAAGCATTGTACGTTGCCATGGATAGCTTGTGCTTGCCCCATATTTGCTTCCTCTGTGTGATTTGTATTTCCAGCAAATGTAGATGTGACCCCCCCCCCCCCCCCCACCCCCGGATCAGGATCTTGTGAAGCCACGGGAGCAGGTGGTGGATGGTCGTATGAGTAGCTGGTGCATATCACGAGTCCTGGTTATGTGACCACTGACACCAGGCAGGCAGTCTCTGATCTGACCTGCAGAGGAACTTGCAGTGGGAGGGGAAAGATCCAGGATACCAACAACATAGGCAAGACATTCTGCTGAAGGAATTTCAGCAGCTAGGGTCTAAATTAAAAAGCAGAATCAAATTTTTGGATTACTATCTGTACCATGTGCTAATTGGCATAGGGGCAAGAAGATTAGAGAGTTAAATGAGTGGTTCAAGGATTGGTGTGGGAGAAGTGGGTTTGAATTAATGGGAAATTGGCACCAGTATTGGAGAAGGAGGGAACTGTACCAATGGGATGGGCTCCACCTGAACCGTGATGGGACCTGGATCCCAGCAAAACACATAACTAGGGCTGTGGATAGGGCTTTCATCTAAATGGGATGGGCGGTGGGGGGGGGGGGGGTTTCGACAGTTTGCAGTAGTACTCGAAACAAGGTCAGTGAACTTGTGGCATAAATCAATTCAAAAGGGTATGATATAGTGGCCATTACAGAAACGTGGTTGCAGGGTGGAGAGGATTGGGAATTAAATATCCAAGGATATCGGGCAATGCGGAAGGATAGGCATGAAGATAAGGGAGGTGGGGTAACGCTCTTAATTAAAGATGAGATTGGGGTGATATATAATCTAAGAAGAAGAATGTTGAATCCATCTGGGTAGATATTAGGAATAGTAAAGGGAAAATAATCACTGGTGGGAGTTGTCTATCGATCGCAGAATAATAACATTACAGTGGCACGGGCAATAAACAGAGAAATATCTGAGGCATGAAACAGCAGTTATAGTGGGGGACTTTTGCACATAGATTGCAAAAATTGCACATAGATCGAGTGAATCGAGTTGGTTGAGGCAGTCATAGAATGCATCCGTGATGTCTTCCTTGAACATGTTACTGAATCTACAGGGGAACGTACTATCTTAGAGCTGGTCCTGTGCAATGAGACAGGTAAAATTAGTGATCTTGTAGTTAGGGATCCTCTTGAAAAGAGTGATCATTGATTGAATTTCTCATACAAATGCTGCAATAGTTAGATCTAAAACCAATGTATTATACCTGAACAATGGAGACTACAATGGGATGAAGGAGGATTTGGCTAGTGTAGACAGGGAACACGGGCTACATGTGGGATGATTGAGGAACAGTGGAAGACTTTTAAAGAGATTTTTAACTAGTATATTCCAGTTAAAAGCAAGGACAGTAAGGGTGGGGAGAGCCAGCTTTGGATAACTAAGGAAATAAAAGAAGGCATCTAACTAGAAGCTCATGCATACAAAGTCGCCAGGAGTAGTGGGAAACTGAAAGATTGGGAAAACTTTAAAAAGCAACAAAGAACCACTAAGAGAGCAATAAAGAAAGGGAAGATAGATTATGAAAATAAACTGGCTCAAAATATAAAAACGGGCAGTAAAAAGTTTTTATTATTATATAAAGTGGAATAGGGTGGCTAATGTGATTGTAGGTCCTTTGGAAGACAAGAAGGGGGAATTGAGTATTGGGTAATGAGGAAATGGCAGAGGCTTTGAATGAGTATTTCATGTTGGTCTTCACAGTGGAAGACACGTCTAACATGCCAAAGAGAGATGTTGTGGTTGTGATGGGAGGTGAGAACCTCAATATAATAGCTATCACTAAAGAGGTAGTGCTGAGCAAAAGTGAGCTTGAAGATAGGCAAGTCTCCTGGTCTTGATGGAATGCATCCCAAGGTACTGAAATGAATGGCAGAAGTTATATTAGAGGCTTTGGTGATAATTAACCAAAATTCACTGGACTCTGGGCAGATCTTGGTGGATTAGAAGATGGCGAATGTCACGCCACTGTTCAAAAAAGGATGTAGGCAAAAGGCAGGTAAAGATAGGCTAGTTAGTTTAACATCTGTAGTTGAGAAAATGCTTGAAGCTATCATTAAAAAAGAAATAGCAAGGTATCTAGGAAGAAATAGATTTATCAGGCAGATGCAGCATGAATTCAGCAAAGGCAAGTCCTGTTTGACAAACTTACTAGAGTTCTTTGAGCATATAACAATTGCAGTAGATAGAGGGGAACAGATAGGCGTTATTTACTTGGATTTCCAGAAGGTGTTTGCTAAGCTGCCACATAAAAGATTTATCCTTAAGATAAGAATGCATAGAGTTGGGGGTGATGTATTAGCATGGATAGGGGATTGGTTAACTAATAGAAAGCAGAGAGTTGGTGTACTGGGTGTTACTCTGGTTGGCAAATAGTGGTGAGCAGTGTGCTGTAGGGGTCAGTGTTGGGCACAATATATATAACGACCTGGAAGAGGGGACTGAGTGTTTCTAAGTTTGCTGATGATACTAAATTGAGTGGAAAAGCAAATTGTGCAGAGAACATGGAGAGTCTGCAGAGAGATAGATAGATAGATACTTTATTCATCCCCATGGGGAAATTCAACTTTTTTTCCAATGTCCCATACACTTGTTGTAGCAAAACTAATTACATACAATACTTAACTCAGTAAAAAAAATATGATATGCATCTAAATCACCGTCTCAAAAAGCATTAATAATAGCTTTTAAAAAGTTCTTAAGTCCTGGCGGTAGAATTGTAAAGCCTAATGGCATTGGGGAGTATTGACCTCTTCATCCTGTCTGAGGAGCATTGCATCGATAGTAACCTGTCACTGAAACTGCTTCTCTGTCTCTGGATGGTGCTATGTAGAGGATGTTGAGAGTTATCCATAATTGACCGTAGCCTACTCAGCGCCCTTCGCTCAGCTACCGATGTTAAACTCTCCAGTACTTTGCCCACGACAGAGCCCGCCTTCCTTACCAGCTTATTAAGACGTGAGGCGTCCCTCTTCTTAATGCTTCCTCCCCAACACGCCACCACAAAGAAGAGGGCGCTCTCCACAACTGACCTATAGAACATCTTCAGCATCTCACTACAGACATTGAATGACGCCAACCTTCTTAGGAAGTACATTCGACTCTGTGCCTTCCTGCACAAGGCATCTGTGTTGGCAGTCCAGTCAAGCTTCTCGTCTAACTGTACTCCCAGATACTTGTAGGTCTTAACCTGCTCCACACGTTCTCCATTAATGATCACTGGCTCCATATGGGGCCTAGATCTCCTAAAGTCCACCACCATCTCCTTGGTCTTGGTGATATTGAGACGCAGGTAGTTTGAGTTGCACCATATCACAAAGTCCTGTATCAGTTTCCTATACTCCTCCTCCTGTCCATTCCTGACACACCCCACTATGGCCGTGTCATCAGTGAACTTCTGCACATGGCAGGACTCTGAGTTATATTGGAAGTCTGATGTGTACAGGGTGAACAGGACCGGAGAGAGTACGGTTCCCTGCGGCGCCCCTGTGCTGCTGACCACCGTGTCAGACCTACAGTCTCCCAACCGCACATACTGAGGTCTATCTGTCAAGTAGTCCACTATCCAATCCACCATGTGAGGGTCTACTCCCATCTCCGTTAGTTTGTGCCTTAAGATCTTGGGCTGGATGGTGTTAAAGGCACTAGAGAAGTCAAGGAATGTAATCCTCACAGCACAACTGACCCCCTCTAGGTGAGAGAGTGATTTGTGCAGCAAATACGTGATAGCATCCTCCACTCCCACCTTCTCCTTATATGCAAACTGAAGAGGATCCTGGGCGTGCCTGGTTTGTGGCCTCAGATTCTGTATTATCAGCCGCTCCATGGTCTTCATCACGTGCGACGTCAAGGCAACAGGTCTGAAGTCATTCAACTCCTTTGGTTGTGGTTTCTTCGGTACCGGGACAATACAGGATGTCTTCCACTGTCTGGGTACTCTTCTCTGCTCCAGGCTCATGTTGAAGATGCGCTGTAGTGGTTCTCCCAGCTCAGTAGCACAGGCCCTCAGTAATCGTATAGGTTATAGTATAGTATAGTATAGATAGGTTAAGTGAGTGGGCAAGGATCTGGCAGATGGAGTACAATGTTGGTAAATACAAGATCATCCACTTTGGAGGAACAAATGGAAAATCAGATTATTTGGTTAAAAAATTGAAGCATGCTGCTGTGAAGAGGAACGGGAGTGAGTGCTTGTGCATGAATCACAAAAGGTTGGTTTGCAGGTGCAGCAGGCTATCAAGAAGGCAAATGGAGTGTTGGCCTTCATTGCTAGAGGGATTGAATTTAAGAGCAGGGAGGTTATGCTGCAACTGTACAGGGTACTGGTGGGGCCGCACATGGAGTACTGTGTGACGTTCTGGTCTCCTTACATGAAGAAGGATCAACTGGCTTTGGAGGCAGTGCAGAGGAGGTTTACCAGATTGAATCCAGAGATGAGGGTGTTAGACTATGAGGAGAGATTGAGTCACCTAGGACTACTCGCTGGAATTCAGAAGAATGAGAGGAGACCTTATAGAAACATATAACATTATGAAAGGGATAGATAAGTTAGAGGTAGGAAAGTTGTTTTCACTGGTAGGTGAGACTAGAACTAGGGGACATAGCCTCAAGATTCGTGGGGGTAGATTTAGGATGGAGATGAGGAGAAACAGCTTTTCCCAGAGAGTGGTGAATCTGTGGAATTCTCTGCCCGATGAAGCAGTGGAGGCTACCACAGTAATTATATTTAAGACAAGGTTGGATAGATTTTTGTATACTATGGGAATTAAGGGTTATGGGGAAAAGGCAGGTAGGTGGAGATGAGTCCATGGTCAGATCAGCCATGATCTTATTGAATGGCAGAGCAGGCTCGACGGGCCAGATGGCCAACTCCTGCTCCTGTTTCTTACGTTCTTATGAAGAATATTGATCAGGGTCCCATGAAGTGATAGGAGCAGGGGGTGGATGGTCGTATGAGTAGCTGGTGCATATCACCACTGATGCCAGGCAGGCAATCTCTGAAGAGTATTAATCATGGCTGGGGTCCCCCATCTTGTAAAGACACTGCCCAGAAGAAGGCAACGGCAAACCAATTCTGTAGAAAAATTTGCCAAGAACAATTATGGTCATGGAAAGACCATGATTGCTCATGTCATTTGACAAAACACATAATGATGATGATCTACCTGGAAGTGTAGAAATAATAGGAAAATGAATAAGAGATAAAAAGCATGCTGCAAGTGTGAGATGCTGAACGTCGTTGATGGAAATCTGATATGAAAGATAATGATGGAAATGTAGTCTAGTTCTCATCAGTTGTGTAGTAGTCACTTTGTTATTGTAAATGTTCTCCTTTTTTATATATTGTTTTAATTTATTCATTTTTGGGATTTGCTTTTCGTATTGCCAAAATATACAAAAAAAACTTCCTCTATATTGGTTATAATTGTATTTGCTGGCATGATCTGTTCAAAGTTTATATATATAGGTCGGTATGGTAGCGTAGTGGTAGCACAGCACCCTACAGTACCAAGGAACAGTGTTCAATTCCTGCTGCTGCCTGTAAGGAGTTTGTATATTCTCCACCATGACCGTGTGGGTTTCCTCCAGCTGCTTCGGTTTTCTCTCACAGTCCAAAGATGTACTGGTTGGTAGATTAATTGGTTATTGTAAATTGTCCCATGATTAGGCTGGGGTTAAATTTGGAGATTGCTGGGTGGTGCACCTCGAAGGGCTGGGAGAGGCTACTGTGCACTGTATCTCAATAAAGAAAGAAATGTTTTAAGTATGATGTGATATTTTATTTTTGAATGCTTAAATCATGATACATTGTATGAAAGAGCCTTAAATTTGTGTTATTTTAATATGTGGTTTTTTTATGCACACGTACTCAGCTGAAGTTTTGTAAATAAATATCCACGTCGAAAATCCAAGTACCCTATATCTTAACTAAGCTCTTTCATTTCAGCCTTTCACTGAGTCTACAAGATGTCAGACAGTGATGGGAGCAATTTTACTGACGATGAGAGTTCCCGCAGCAGTGAGGGGGAAGAACAAGAGGAAAATGAGGTACTTCAAATACACACTCCCGTGTAATCTCCCCTTTCAGCATTGCTCCACTCTGCCTTCAGTGGACGATTCCCTTCCTAACTGCAGGACATGCCTTATCTGCCCTTTAACCACCTTGTTCCTTGCCATACAAGCACACTTGAGGTTGAGATTGACGTGTAGTTAGCATGTCACAGTGTGCTTTCTTCCATTTTGAAAAAGCCCAACATGGGTTTGCTGGTTGGTTTGTCGAATGCTTCTGTTTAGTTGTAGCAACTCGTCCTGCTACTGCTTCAGCTTTGTTGTCTATTTAACTATCCTTCCCACTGTCACTTTGTCCTGTTTTCAGTCTTCTCCACTGTTTGAGTGAATATTTCCCATGGAAACTTACACCTTTGCAAATCAATAGAATGCAGTCATTTTTTACAATCACCTATTTCATTTTTTTTACATCTCCGTGGTGAGAAATGAATGCTAAAAATTTCAGATGATTGTTCTACATCTGTTTTCACCTTCCCCATACTGGTGTTCTGTACTTGTTAGTTTGTCTGCAAACTCCTTTCGCTCTATGCAAATTTCTCATACTGGATCTTTTGACTACAACCCTATCATAGGATTTTCCTTTGCGTTCTCTGCACTCCCCTTCTCAGCATCTCCCATCTTTCGCAGGTCTGATGAATAGTCATTGATATGAAAATTTAGGTCCTTGAGTTGTACAGCACGGAAACAGGCTCTCCGCCCCACTCATCCATGCTGCCTGGGATGCCCGTCTATGTTGATTGTATTTTCCTGTCTTTGGTCCATGTCCTTTTATTTCTTTTCTCTCTCTTTTCCTGTCCATATGCATTTTAAATCCTGTGATTGTACCCACCCATACCATCTCCTCTGTACGTTTAATTGTACCTTTCCTAATATAAAATATGCAGTCAGTGGATATTCAGTGTTTATATGTGATCCTCTGCTGCTTTAGCCCTTCCACTTAATGGTTCAATGTGTTGTGCATTCTGAGATGTTCTTCTGCACACCCTTGTTCTAACGTGGTTATTAAGAGTTACTGCCGCCTTGCTGTCAGCTTGAACCAATCTGGCCATTCTCCTCTGACCTCTCTTTAATGAGGCATTTCCACCAACAGAGCCTCATGCTCATGGTATGTGTTCTGTTTTTCACACCATTCTTTGTAAATTGCAGAGACTGTTATGCATGAAAATCCCAGGATATCAGCAGTTTCTTAGGTACTCAAACCACCCTGTCTGGCACCAGCAATCATTCCACGGTCAAAGTCACTGAAGTTGTATACACGTATTCAATGTCCAATGAGAAATATGAAGGCAGAGGGGAAGATGTTATTCCTGAATCGTTGAGTGTGTGCCTTCAGGCTCCTGTATCTCCTACGTGATAGTAACAATGAGAAGAGGGCATGTCCAGGGTGTTGAGGGTTCTGAACGATGATGTCACCCTTTTGAAACATAGAAAAATAGAAAACCTCCAGCACAATACAGGCCCTTTGGCCCACAATGCTGTGCTGAACTTTAGAAATTACCTAGGGTTATCTATAGCCCTCTATTTTTAAGCTCAATGTACCTATCCGAGAGTCTCTTAAAAGACCCTATTGTATTAACGTTAATGTTAGTACAACCCTATTAACGTTAAAAAAATGGTCCCAACACAGACCCCTGTGGAACACCACTAGTCACTGGCAGCCAACGGAAATGGCTCCCTTTATTCCCACACTTTGCCTCCTGCCAGTCAGCCAATCTCCTGTATTAGTTTCATGTTGTGACCACCAGTCCCCTCCCTTCCCATTTATTTGTATGTGAGGCTTGGGTACGGGATCAGTCCAGCTGTAGCAGCCCTTTAATTCACCCGGTTCAGACAGGGGCCGAGTCTCTGAGACATGCCGATGGCAGCTGCCCAGTACTTGAGGCCCACGGCCCTGGCGCTTTTCCACCCACCTGCCGATCCTGCAGTTGCCAGATGACCGACCTGGTCTTGAGGGCTGTTCTCCTCCTTCATTGGCCTCGAGAGCTCCTTTTGCTGCTTCAACAGCTCCACTGGATCACATTTCCACTGGTTCGCCATCGCTCTGGATTAGAAGTGAAGGGAAACCAGGTGATAGGCATCACTCCTTCAAGGTGTCCTGGATGCTGGGGAAGCTTGAGCTCATGATGGAGCTGACTGAGTTTACAACTTTCTGCAGCTTATTTTGATCCTGTGCACTGCCCCCACCCCAGACCGGATGGTGATGCAGCTAGTTAGAATGCTCTGCATGGTACATGTGTAGAAATTTGTCAGTGTAACTAACTTTTCTACCTGTGCTGCCACACCTGTACACCGTGGTCCCTCAGTTCCTCAATCATTCCTAAGGCCGTACCATTCAATGCATGCATTCACCTTTATTACTTCTCCCAAAGTGCATCATCTCATACTTATCAGGATTAAATTTCATTTGCCATCAGTCTGCCTGTTTATGTTTGTCTGACTTGATATTGGTCTTATTGCAGAAGTGAAAATAGTTTCCACGACCTCCTATATCAAGCTACTTCATCACTTGTTACTCCTCCTCACCTTTTTCTCTTGGATATCATTTTGCTTTTTTACAAAAAAGGTTCCAATCCACTCAGTCTTTCCAAATTATTAGATCTTCTCAACACTGATAAAGTTAGAATGTTGACTGATTTCAGTGACCTTTAATTCTGGTGGAGAAAACAAGCTGCAAGGAGAATTGTGGCGGGGGTTGTCAGAGTATCTCTGGAGACAAAAGGGCAGTCAACGTTTCAAGTCAAGACCCTGATCAGGACACTGTTTGTGAATCTTGATCTCCTCATTAATCTATTTCAACGATTTTCTGTAATTTGGTGCGGTCTTTCGTTGATTCTGTTATGGTCAGTATTCCAGGGATTTATTGAGGATGGCCACAAAAAGGTGAATCTCTGGAGGTCAGGCAGTATGGTGACATATGCGCACTTTGATAATAAATTTACTTTGATCTTTAATTCAGGAGGAGGAAGAGAATGTCAGCAGGGGAGGCAGTGAGAAAGCGGAGGGAGAAGGAGAGGTAGAAGAAGAGGCTGAAGAAGTTGATGAGGAAGAGGAAGAAGAGGAGGAGGAGGAGGAAGAGGAGGAAGAAGAGTATGACGAGGAAGAAGATGATGATCGACCCAAGAAGAAACCGCGACATGGTGGATTCATCTTGGACGAAGCTGGTACTGAGATTGATTAACATTTTCCCCCTGAAGTTACATTAGTTACAAAACTAATCCCTTCTACCTATCCATGTCCTTCATTCTCTCCACATTCATGTGGCTGTATAAAAGCCTCTTAAATGCCTTTGTTGTGTCAGCCTTCACTATTGTCCCTGGCAGCTCATTCCAGGCACCCACCACTCTCTGTAAAAAGAAAACTTGCCCTGCATATCTTGTTTGAACTTGCTCCCCTTACCTCTCGTATTGGACAGTTTGACTCCAAAGAACAAGGTACCAGCTATCTATCTATCACAAACTCTGGGCTCCGTTGCTCCAGAATAAACAACCCAAGTTTGTCCAACTCATCCTATAGAACACGCCCCCTAATCCATCTAGCATCTTAGTAATTCTCTTCTGTACCCTCTGCAAAGCTTCCACATTCTTTCTATTGTAGCACAACCATAACTGTACACAATACCCTAGAGAGTTCCCAACCTGGGATCCACAGACTCCTTGCTTAGTGGTATTGGTCCATGGAATAAAAAAGGTTGGGAACCCCTACTCTAAATGCAGCCCAGCTAGAAATAGAGGTGCAAGAAATATTGCAGTTGCTGGAAACCTTGACTAACGCACAAACTGCCGGAGGTGCTCTGGAGGTCAGGGGAGACAGTCCTGCTGGCATAGAGAAGGGAAACCCTTAAAAACTGACAAAAGACCCTCTGTTTTTCCATCTGTGAAAGCTGAAAACTTTTTAATAGGTTTGAAATGTCTCTTCCATTAAATGAGTTTTTAAATATGAATTACATATTTATAGAAAAATCAAATATTTAAAAATCTTGGCGAAAGAATTAACTGGAAGTATTACACTTCAGTGAATTTATTTAAAAATAGGTAACTAGCCTTCTGCTTTATCTCCTAATCTGCAGCCTAAAATCCTCATGGATTCCTATCATGAGGTTCCAACTTGGTGCAGGAACTGAAGGCAGTTTATTTCCTCCCTCTGTCCATTTCCCTTTGCTGGGAAGTCTCAGGATGTTGGGGTTCTGCAGCTGATGTCTACACAATTTATCAACAGTGAAATGACAGATTGCCTTTCCAAATCTCAGACTCAGATTCAGATTCAGTTTATTGTCATTTAGAAACCACAAATGCAATGCAGTTAAAAAATGAGACAACGTTCTCTGGAATGATATCACAAAAAAGCACACAACAAAACAGACCACACAAGAAAATCCACAAAACGTTTGGTAATCCCCAATCCAGAGTCCGGAGAGGCTGCTGCATATCAATATCGCGCTACCATCTTAGCACGTTCCCCTGAAAGGAACTCCAAACCCATCAGACAAAACAAGACTACCCAGACACACCAAGTCAAGAGACCAGCACTAACACCCAACAAACCAAAAACCTACGCAAAACCACATAGTTATAGTTAACATTTAGTTGCAACAGTGCAGACAATACCATAATTGATAAAAGACTAACTGACAAAAACCACATAATTTAACATATAGTTCCAACAGTGCCAAGCAATACCATAATTTGATAAAGAGCAGACCATGGCACAGTAAAAAAAAAAGTCTCAAAGTCCCGATAGCCCATTATCTCACGCAGACAGTAGAAGGAAGAAAAACTCTTCCTGCCATGAACCTCCAGCGCTGCAACCTTACTGATACAGCCCCCTGGAAGCACCCGACCACAGCCAACTCTGAGTCTGTCCGAAAACTTCGAGCCTCAAAAATCTGTCTGTTAGTCAGGGAGTATGTGCACTTGATAGTGTACGCACTGAGGTTTGCTGTTTAACCATCTAGATCAGGGGTTCCCAACCTGGGGTCCAGGGACCCCTTGCTTAATGGTGTTGGGCAATGGCATAGAAAAGGCTGGGGACCCCTGATCTAAAGGCTGCTGATCTAATTCGGAGCCATTAGCACTTGTCAGCTTGAGAAATTGGCTGTCAAGGTAATCTTTATTTATCAAAATTAGTGTGTATACTTTAAAATTAGTCAATTAAATATCAGAAATAAATATTATTCTGAATTCTTTTTAAAGATGTGGATGATGAATATGAAGATGAAGATCAGTGGGAAGATGGTGCCGAAGATATCCTTGAGAAAGGTTTGTTCAATGTTAACATTATTTATCTTGTCAGACTGAAAAATGCATTATGGTGCAATATGGCTCTTTCCACTTGTGTGTTGGGCCATGCAATGCAAGCTAAATGTTTAAAATGATGATTCCATGCATTCACCCTTCACTCCTATGTTTCCATTGGTAAAACTTGTCCCAGTTGACTGTAGCTGACTCGAGATCAAATTGTAGTTTCTAAAATTAGACCCTTGATTTAGTAATAGTGTTGCTTGAGCTCATGTGGCGTTAATAATTTCTTTGATTGTGTTAGATATTCAAGCATCAGTGTTTGCCTAAAGGCAGTTAATTATTATGTTTGCAGATCCAAATGCACATCCAGCCACTAATCATCCTGGGCTAGGTTTGCTAGGTATGCTATCATAGTCAATTGTTGCTTCATGGACACTGATAAAGTTAGGATATTGACTGATTCCAGTTGCCTTTAAGTTTGGTGAAGAAAACAAGCTATCTTAATTATTTTCATATAACTAAATTTCTGTCTCCTTTTCTGTAAGCAGGCAGTGTTATGGCACAGTAGTGCTGCTGCCATACTGTAACAACAAACTGGGTCTGATCTTGGACACTGTCCATGTGGAGTTTGCTTGTCCTCACTGACTGTGTAAGCTTCGCCCGATGCTCTGATTTTCTTCCATGTTCTAAAGACGTGTTAGTGGATTTATTGGCTACTACTACATTTGGGATGCATCTCTATCAAAGGACAAAGGAGAGGAGGATTGCAAAACAATGAAGTTGTTGACAGAGGAGGTAGTGGAAACTTTTCACTTCTACAATAAGACCAATAGCGTGGCGATCAGGGTCATGCGAAACCATGGAAGCAGGTGGAGGATGGTCACCTGAGCAGCTGGGGCATATCATAAATCCTGGTTATGCTACCACTGACACTAGGCAGACAATCTCTGAAGAGTATTGATAATGGTTGGGTTCACCTGTCTTATAAAGACACTGCCCAGAAAAAGACAATGGCAAAATACTTATGTAGAAAAAAATTGCCAAGAACAATCACGATCATGGAAAGACAATGATCGCCAACGCCATAGGACATGGCAGATAACAAACAAACTCTTGACATGGACTGAGAAGAGAATCATGGGAATTCTTGGGCATTTGAGAGAGATTAAGTTACAGGGAAATGAAAGAGACAATGGGACTTGAGAGATTTTCTGAGAATCAGCAATGCGGCAAAGCCCTTATGAGCAAATTGTTTATTTGACTACCTCTCTATCTTCCTCTGTCCTTTGCCTATCCTATACTTCCTTTTCTTTACTGTGTTATTCTCGGTACTTCATAACTTCGCATTGCCTTCAAGGGTGCATGAAAACTTCTGAGAGGTTTGGGGCTAGAATAGGGAGCAGGTGAACGAGAGAATGATTCAGGTGATCACTGTTGCTAGCATGGCTTTATTTCAGATTGATCTGGGATAAGCGAAAGTAGTAGAATGAGTAGAAATTGAAGCCTAAGATGTGATGCAGTCTACAGATAACGATTCTGATTGAGTATTAACATGGAAGGAATGATTGGGTCAATTTGGCTGTACCTGTGGCCTTTTGAATTGAATTGTTAGTTGAATATTTTGTTTGCTTTCTTTTAGTTTCTGTCCAAAGAACAACTGAACCTCAGGACAACAAAGGAAGTGTCTTAACGATACTTCTGATTTCTGAGCACCTTTTAGTACAAGCCTCCAGTATTTCTACATACAATATACCTTGCATATACTGTATAGATTAGTTGGTTGTATATAACACAAGACCTGTATTAGCCAATGCAGGGAAAATATCCTGTAGTGAGAGTAATTTTCCCCTTCAGAACTTTGTGAAATGCAAGAAAAATCCAAATTGACATTTTATGTCAATATCGTACATTCCATAAAGTAAATCCCATAGAATTTGCAGAACAAAAATCAGTCATTTGTCTCAACTATATGTACAGGATTTGAACTTCATGCTATTTTTCTCATAGACTGTGCTAAATATGCCGATGTTGGGTGCCATGGTACAGTAGAGGTTAGCGTGATGCTGCAAGATGTAATAGTGTCGGAGTTCAGAGTTCAAAGTCCAATTCTGTATGCCACCTCCGTGGAATGCATGGGTTTTTTCTGGGTGCTCCAAAGACGTATCAGTTAGTAGGTTAATTGGCCATTGGAAATTGTTCTGTGATTAGGCTAGGGTTAAATCAGGGTTTACTGGATGGCTTGGCTCGAAAGGCTGGCAGGGCCTGATTTGCAGTTCATTACAATAAATAAATAAAGTATTGAATCACAAACAGGAGAAAAGGAGTGGCCCTCCTGCAGGATACCCTAAAGGTTAACCACCAGGTTGGATCGGCAGTAAGGAAAGCGAATGCTATGTTGGCATTCATTTCAAGAGGAATAGTGTTTAAGAGTAAGGAGGTGTTGATGAGGCTCTGTGGGGCACTGGTGAGACCTCATTCAGAATACTGTGTGCAGTTTTGGGCCCCCTATCTTAAAAGAGATAAACTGATGTTGGAGAGAGTTCAGAGAAGATTTAAGAGGATGATTCCTGGAATGCAGGGGCTAACATATGAGGAGCTTTTGTTGGCTCTTGGACTGTATTCATTAGAGTATAGAAGAATGAGTGGGGATCTCATAGAAACATTTCAAATGTTGAAAGGGTTGGACAGAGTAGATGTGGAAAGGCTGTATCCCTTGGTGGGTGAGTCCAGGACAAGAAGCCACAGTCTTAGAATTAGAGGGTACCCATTTAAAACAGAGATGAGAAATTTTTTTAGCCAGAGGGTCGTGGATTTATGGAACTTGTTGCCACATACAACTGTGGAGGCCCGATCATTGAGGGTGTTTAAGGAGGAGATTACTAGGTATCTAATTAGGGTATCAAGGGTATGGGGAAAAAGCCGGAAATTGGAACTAGATGAGAGAATAGTTTAGCTCATAGTGGAGTGGCGGAGCAAACTCGATGGGCCAAATGTCCCACTTCTGCTCCTTTGTCTTGTCTTGTGAAAATCCGCAGAGGCTGGAAATCAAAGTAATACACACACAATACTGAAGGAACTCAGCAGGCCAGGGTGCATCTCCGGAAAAGAGTAAACAGTTAAAGTTTCGGGCTGAGACAGGACTGGAAAAAAGAGATGAGAAGTCAGAGTAAGAAGGTGGGGGGAGGAGAGGAAGAAGTACAAGGTGGTAGGTGAAGCGGAGAGGGGCAGGGTCTGAAGTAAAGAGCTGGGAACTGGATTGGTGAAAGAGATAAAGCTCTGGAGAAGTTTCCAACTCTTTACTTCACCACTCTTGCTCTTCCGGTTTCAGCTATCACCTACTACCTTGTGCATTTTCCTCTCTCCTCCTACACCCCTCCACCCCATTTTCTTTCTTTGACTTCTAATCTTTTTTTCTCCAGTGATGATGAAAGGTCTCAGCCCAGAATGTCAACTGTTTACTCTTATCCATAGATGCTGCCTGGCCTGCTGAGTTCCTCCAGCATTTTGTGTGTATTACTAATGAAAGTATTCCTTCACTAAGCTAACATAAAATTCAGAACTGTGTGCGCCATTTCATCAGTTAAGACTGTTAAGACTTTTAACCTTTTTATTCCTTTAAGGATGACTGTGGGAAGCAGTAGTGATTAGAATTTGGTAAATAATTTCTGTGATGTTCAGTTTTCTTACTGAGGATGTGCTGTACCTTGGTTCATAACACGTGCAGACCAGTAGGCCTTGAAGTTATTCCTGCAAGCTGAACTTGTCCCTAGGCAGCAGCTGAATGAAATTACCTTCATCCTGAAGTTGACTTGGGCAAATAAAACTCAAGTAGGTTTCTCATTGTAGCCTAGCCAGTCATGGTAGAAATCACCTCCTGAGCAAGATCAGTCTTAGCCATGCAAACCCCAACTCTGCTACCTACATCTTCCTATCCATGTAACCTCCAAGGACTTTGCTTGTTTCTGTGCACCAGACTTTCTTTGGGTACTACTGGTAATCATACTTTCTCCTGTCTTGGCTCTAAGCTCTGGAATTCACTGTCTAAACAATTCTGATTGTCTCAAGACGCATTTTAGAAAATCTGTTTTGGGAAGCATTTGGTTACATTTGCAATTCTTATTAAGAAGCTTGGAGCCAAATTTTAAACCTATGAGACATAGCTCATCGAGTCTGTTCCGCCATTCCCCGTTGGCTGATTACTATTGCTCTCAACTCCATTCTCCTTCCTTCTCACCATAACCTTTAACCCTCTTACCAATCAAGAACTTATCAACCTTCACTTTAAATATAGCCAATGACTTGGCCTCCATAGCTGTCTCTGGCGACGAATTTCCCAGATTCACCTCCCTCTGGGTAAAGAAATTCCTCCTCATCTTTGTTCGACATCAACATCCTTTTATCCTGAGGCCGTGCCCTCTGGTCTTAGACTCCCCTCTATAGGAAACATCTTCTCACTCTATCTAGGCCTTTTGATATTTTGTATGTTTCAATGAGAATCCCCTCATTCTTCTAAACTCCAGTGAGTAAAGGCCCTGGAGCCATCATTGCTCCTCATACGTTAACTCTTTCATTCCTGGATTCATTCTTGTGAACCTCCTCTGTACTTTCTTTGTTTGATATTGCTCCTGCAAAGCACTGTGGGAATCAAATTGCATAAACAGTGCTACAGGTGTACAAGATATTGCTGCTCTGCATGTCACTTAGCATATTAACACCCAAACAGGTGAGGCAACAGGTGGTACTCTCGATGCGGCCTCCTCCACGTTGTTGAAACCCGTCATAAATTGGGGGCCTGCTTTGCTCACTCCATCCGCTAAAAGTGGAATTTCCCAGTAGCCGACCATTTTAATTCTTATCCCCATTCTCATGCTGACATGTCAGTCCAAGGCCTCTTATTTTGCCATGATGATGTCTCTCAGCAATGCTTCCTATTTCAAAAGGGTAGTCTCCAACCTGGTGGCATGAACATCAATTTCTTCTTTTGGTATTTTTTCCCCTCCACCTTCCCTCTTCTATTTCCCCATTCTTGCTTTTTACCTCTTCTCCTCACTTGCCTATCACCTCCCCCTGGTGCCCCTCCTTCTCTTTCTCCTATAGCCCACTTTCCTATTGATTCGTTTTTCTCCAGCCCTTTACCTTTTCCACCCACCTGGCTGCACCTTCTAGTTAATCCTCCTCCCCTTTTTATTCTGATGTCTTCCTCCCTTCCGGTCCTGATGAAGGATCTCGACCTGAAACATTGACTATTTATTAATTTCCATAGACGCTGCCTGACATGCTGAGTTCTTGCAGCATTTTGTGTGTGTTGCTCTGGATTTTCAGCATCTGTAGAATCTCTTGTGTTTATTAATTTCCATAGACGCTGCCTGACCTGCTGAGTTCTTGCAGCATTTTGTGTGTGTTGCTCTGGATTTTCAGCATCTGTAGAATCTCTTGTGTTTATTAATTTCCATAGACGCTGCCTGACCTGCTGAGTTCTTGCAGCATTTTGTGTGTGTTGCTCTGAGTTCCACAGATATGTCACTCGCATGTTAACATCCACTGCCTTGTGAGAGTTAGCAGCTGGGGAGGCTAGTCCCAGCACATGTGCTCGAGGCAGTAAAGTGTGGAAAGTGAGGGGAGGGGGTTAGTGAGAATTCTGTAATTGTACCCGTTTTTGTCCCAGTGTGAGTCAACTGGAGAAAAATTTTTTTCCACATCAATTTGCACGTGTTCAAGATGTGTGTGCATGAAAAAGGAATCGAGCTGCAGAGCAATTGAAACCAGGAATAAAAGTTTAACCTTTTTAATCTAACACACAAAATCAGGTTGGAGGCTACACAGATGGAATATAAGGTGTTGCTTCTACATCCTGAGGGTGGCCTCATCCTGGCTTACGAGGAGGCCGTGGACTGACATGTCAGATCAGAATTAAAATGTTTGGCCACCAGAAAGTTCTGCTTGTAGCGGATCGAGTGGAGGTGCTTGATGAAGTGAGGCTGTAGTTCTATTTCATATCAAAGAGGTTGTAAGATAATTCAACTGGAGCATGAAAATTCAGGCTGCTTTTAAAGGAAAATATAGTTTTATAACAATGTGATCGTGTACAAAACTCATTGAATGGAAATCTCTCTCATTGTACTGCTGAGACAAGTGACAGTAGAAGGGAACTGATGCAGACTGGTTTAATATCGAATTATGAATTCCCAGGAAACGAACAGATTTTACATTTATATTAAATTGCAATTTCTGGATTTCTAATTAAAAACATTATTTTTAACTACTCTCCCATACCGTTTTGCAAAATGAATTACAGTAGATTAATTTCACAATCTTGGGTTTCAATATCTTTGTTCACGTATGGGTCAACACTTGACAATTTATTTGGTGCAGATGTAGACCTGAATCAAATGAATGTCGGAGTGTCTTATTCCATGTATTTGAATAGATTATTTATAGATACAACCTCCACTGTTTTAAAACTTTGCTGAGTTAACAATATTTTTGATTCTCAATCGCAACAATGTTTACTTTTGCAAAAATTGTTCTGTCAATGTTTTTAATTCTGTCTTTTCAAGACAGCCACAGACTTTGCCTATGGTGCAACTCTGGAGCAACTTAGTAAATTCAGTAGCCATTTTGCATATAAAAGCCAGCCGCTGGTGTAGTGGCTTCTGCACCGGACTTCAAGGCGAGTGGTCCTGGGTTCAAATCTGGCCAGCTCCTTGCACGCTTTCCACTTAGAAGCATAGAAAATCTACAGCGCATTCCAGGCCCTTTGGCCCACAATGTTGTGCCAACCATGTAACCTACACTAGAAGTTGCCTAGAATTTCCCTGCCACATAGCCCTCTATTTTTCTAAGCTCATGTACCAATCTAAGAGTCTCTTAAAAGACCCTGTTGTATCCACCTCTACCACCTTCGCTGGCAGTGCATTCCACACAGCCACCACTCTCTGTGTGAAAAACTTGCCTCTGACATCTCCCTTGTACCTACCGTAGATTTCGCACTACAGAGCGCACCTGATTAAAAGCCGCTGGCTCTAATTTTAGAAATAAAATCAATTTTGTACTTGTACAAGCCGCACCGGATTTTAGGCCGCAGGTGTCCCACGTTGTAATATGAGATATTTACACAGAAAGATATTACACGTGAGGATTTTTTAACTTTTAATTAAATCCATATGGTAACATAAACAAATACATATTGCAAATGCTTTTTTTCGAACCGTGCCTGTAACGCGGCTACTTTTAAATATACGTTGCGTATACTTTTTTACTGAACAACATTCCAATATCTCCTAACGACTGGTAAAAAATATATATACTGCAGCCTACCAGGAAAAGTTATTGATCGCCTTTAACTTAAAAGCAGCATTCGCTCAGATCTAATGCCGCTCTGCCGCTCGCCCCCCGCCTTCCCGTTTATTGCAAACCGGTATCCCACAAGACGCGGCGAAACCGGGTGTGACGTCATAGCATCCCGGGATGTAGTACAGAAAACAAATATAGTTAAAACACTTCTAACTTTAACTAACAAATGAATTACTAAGCGAAAATATTATAAACTAAATAACTGCCATAAAGGCAGCACAATGCTTTTCTTCGAGTGTTTTCCATGTTGATGAGGGTGAGTACAAATGACTGATTTACAATAATTTAATTGTGAAAGTGCGCTTGATTTATCGTACAATTTCATTGGACCTCTGTGAACTACTCATCAATTTTATTGGTCTACTGTTACGAGGCAAAATGTTTTTGGCGGCATGAAAAAAAATCATGCATTAGCCGCACCGTAGTAAAGGCCGCAGTGTTCAAAGCTGTTCAAAATGTGGGAAAAAAGTAGCGGCTTATAATCCGACATCTACGGTACTTTAAAGCACCTTAAAACTATGCCCCCTCATTAGCCAGTTCAGCCCTGGGGAAAAAGCCTCTGGCTATCCACACAATTTGTGCTGGATTGAGTATCTAGCAAACAACTCGAGCCTCATAAAACAGACTAATGTTAAAGAAACGGCAAGGTTCCCACCTGATACACCGGGGAGGCACGGGAGGTTATTATTATTATTCATTTAAAACAAAACCTTCCATTGATGACCAGAATTTTGGGAAATTTACTCAGACATAAAATGTTGAATGCTGGCAAAGTTGACTTCTCCACTGAATGAATTATACAGGTAGTGTCACTTGTGCAGGGTTGTGGTTACTGTGATTAAACGAATCGGCATGCGGTTGGAAACAAAGAAATGTTCAATTGGACCTGAGTTTTGATAAACAGCTGGCATAAGACTAGTTTTCTGTGAGTGCTCCTTATGAACAAAACCATTTTGCTTGTGTGTATTTCTTTTTTTTTGCGTTTAAAACATCACACATTACTGCTTATCTGCCATGTTTTAATTTTTATCCTTGCGCTTTTGTTTCCCATTGACCATGATTTTGGTGGTATTATTTGGCTGTTTACTCTGTTACCTTCTGAACAGAAGAAATTGAAGGTACGTATACAATTCTGCGTTTGCTGTAGAGTCTAATAGTTACTGGTTTGTGGATCAATAGGGCTTACAAATTACCATGTATGAATATTATTAAATATCTGTTGCTTGTTTAATAGATTATTTGAGTTTCAGATCTGTTTTAATAAAAGAAGGAACTTCACTGATTTATTAGGGCAAATGCTCACATTGCTACAAAAGCACATACATTTATAAAAATACTCTGATAGTAATATTTGCACAGAGTAATTTTGAAGCCCTGGTCTATTTTAATGATAGCTTTGGGTTGATTTGTGGGATCTAGTTTGAGATTGTGTAATCAGTAAATTAAATTGTCTAGCGATATTTTTTTTGAAGCAACATATCATCTGTCTTTTAATTTGCTTTGATTGATGGGATGTTAGAGATCAAGATCTGAGTTTGACTAGTCTGTTCATCTTCCTCGAAGATTGTGTATAATGAAGAGGGATTGGAAATGCTGTTTATGGTTTTTGGTCCTTTCTAAATCATCTTGCTAATTGCTTTTGTGATAGGTGTCTGAAGCGCATTACTTTCACCCCTGTACCCAGAATGAAATAGTTTTAGGTTAAATAACAACATACATTAAAAAAAATACACATGCTCTTGGCTTGCTGGTGTAGATTGTTGGTAGGATTTCCACGTGCTCAACTATTTCCATTTAAGATGACCCCCTTCGCAGCATCCTTTGCCTGAAGAAGTGTTGAGACACCCTGCGGTAAAAATGTTTCGCCCTTAATCTGCTATGTTTGCAGCCCAGAATAATTTGTTTCTTTGCTTTTTAATTTGTGTGGCAAAACTTGGCAACCTTGTGTTGACTTTGGTAGGAATTACTTGAATTGGGAATTGCTCACTGCTTTGTCATTTATTTATTGATTTAGCCATTTAGCGTAAAATTGGCTCTTCTGGTCCTTTAAGCTCCACTGCCCAGCAACCCCCAACAGCCCCCTATTTAGTCCTAGCCTAATCACAAGACAATTTACAAATGACCAAGTAACCTCATAAACGGTACACCTTTGGACTGTGGAAAGGAAGTGGAGCACCTGGAGAAAACCCACACACTCTACTGGGAGGACTTGCCTCAGAGACTCCTTACAGATGATGTCAGATTTGAACTCCATTAGCGAGGAGCAGTAGCATCATGCTAACCACTATGCTGACATGTTACTTGAAGAATGAAGCTGTTAAAAAACGGGTTCATTCCTGCTCAGTTTTTGATAAAGACTTCCTCCCTTTCCCCCATCCTTCAGTCTGTCACATCTGTAAATATGGAAGTTTTAATTTCATTAGAACATTGGAAACAAAGCTGACTTGAACAGGTTGCTTTGTTCACTGTGCCGGCTTCATTTGCACAAATTAAGATTCCAGTCGCATGGCTGTTTATGGTATTTCCCATGGGTGCGATGCTTCTATAAGTTATCGCCTAGAGTACAAAATGTCAGCTGTCCGAGAGTGTTAATGCATAAGCAAGACCACACAGTGCGGATGTATTATTATTAATAACATTGATGGAGAACCTTGTAGTTCACTGACAGAATAGGTCATTATTTGGTTAGTAATTGCCGAGTGCAGTGGAAAAACAGGGAATGATAACTGTTGATTGGATCTGAGCCATATTTTTTATCCTATACGGGTGACTTAAAGTAAAAACTAGAAACATTTCCAAATTGTTCCTCACAGTCCAGGAATGTGAATTCTCCTTTGGGATTTCTCGTACATTATTTAAGATTGACACTACTTTCATGTCACTTGAGCTCATGACATGAGCTAGCTTTCCAATATTGCTTTGAGACAAGTTGATATGGCACGTTGACCTATTTGTCTTTGGAAATAATTCAGCCCTTGTTTTAAGTGGATCATTAATTAAAAGGGGAAAAGTCAAACCATATGTCACACTCTAATTTTTGGTGGACAAACGGGTTGATATGTTAATAAAATGTCTGCCTCTTTATCCTACTTATTGTATTTTGTAGCCTCCAACATTGATAACCTAGCTCTTGATGAAGACCATTCAGGTGCAAGAAGATTGCTGAATCATTGGAGGTAACTTTTTCCATTAAGTGATTATTGAAAGTACATATATTATCAATGTATGTATGCAGTATACAATGCTGGAAGTTGTCTTTCCTACAGCTACAAAACAATGAAAACCATGAAACCTGTTCAAAGAAAAACCCCCACCCCACACACCCAAAAAAAACCAAATCGCACAAACAGCGGCACAGAATATGAAACACAAAATCGAAAGAGTCCAGGCATATTCAGCTCAGCTCAGTATTCATCATCTGCAGGTTGGCCGATTCAAAGTTGCTCAAAATAGCAACGAAGAAAAGAGTGACCAGAAACATAACTTGAGTCCGATCCGCAAACCGCGTTGACTAAACCCTGCCGGAGACCCAGGAGTCTGGCACCTTCTTCCACAGCATTCGGCACAATCCTCACAACAGCATCTAAAGGATTTGTCACACGTACATCAAAGCATACAGTGAAATGTAGTTTTGCATCGACACAGTCGGAGGATGGGCTGGGTGAGGGCAGTATGCTCCTGACACCAACATAGTGTGCCCACAACTTGCTAACTTTAACCCTAACCCTATCTTTGGAATGTGGGAGGAAACCCGGGCACCTGGAGGAAACGTAAGTTGGTGTGAGAAGACTGTACCAACTCTTTACAGACAGTGGCAGGAAATGAATGGCAATAGGTGATTGTTGGTGCTGTAACATGTTCTGCTAACTGCTACACTGCCGTTCTGTCCTGTACCTTCCTACAGCAGGGTATCTCCTGCGCTCTTCATCCCCACTCCTGCGCCTCCCACCTGACGTTCAATAAGTTTGGAAGAAGAGAGGCTGAAGAATAATGTTAGTATATTTGTTTTGCCCCTCTGTACGTTGCCATAGTGAAATAAGAGATACGGGAATCATTTTAGCATTCATAGAAGGTAAATTACATATTTTCTTCTAAGGCTGTGATGCTCAAATTGGACAAAGCAATAGCGTAACATTTTAACTAAGGTTCCTGATTTTTGTACTTTGTGCCTCTATTTAAACATCACTGGATTGGTCTGTTCTGGCATCTGTTTTCATGGCTGTGTAGCATCAAAGTGCATTTGTTATCAAAGTATGTGTACATCCCCGAGAGTCGTCTTTCCACAAACATAAAACAAAGAAAAACATGGAACATGTTCAAAGAAAACAGCAAACACCCAATGTGTAAAAAAAAAAGAAGAAAACAAACAGCAAAAATCAACCAAAAAACTCAAAATATAAAACTTCGAACCACATTGAAACTGTCTAGGAATGTTCAGTTTAGTTCAGTTCAGTTCAATTTAGCGCTCTGTCACGGGAAAAGTCACCCTGGGGTACTAAGTGAAGGTAGGGTCAATCTGAGATCAAAAGGACCTGCCAGAACAAATGTACATCTGTCAGAGATGTGGAGATATACAGGCCGATTGCTGATTTTTTTCTGGGGTTTCTCAATGGCTGTCCCCATCTTGATGCAGCTCCTTCAGTACAAACATACGTAGATTATTTCAGCTGTCAAGAACAAAGTTGTCCTTCCATAGACATGTACTTGCTGTGTGAGGGGTGTCCAGGGAAGGGTGCATCTCTGGTAAAGGGGCTTGTTGTGTCATTTCTGGGTTAGCTCACTTAGCAATGGTCCCCACTGGATCACCTGTGGTTCCAAGTAGCTGTTTGCATGCAACAGCAACCACACCACGGTACACCACTCAACTGTGGGCTAAACCAGGTGAGGGTAGCTGGTGGGCCTCATACCCCAGTGAGATAGGGCCATGCCTGTTCCAGCATGCAAAGTCAGCTCAGGTGAACTGGATGGATGAGATCTACAGTAAGATCCTATAGCCAGGAAGGCGGTTCTGAAACATTTTGTGGAGAGTGAAGGGTATGACAAGCCACGGAAAAAAGTCATGGTCATCAGTTGCAGCCAAAGGCATGCTATTGGTGATGAGGATCCTTAATGAGGGATGCCATGTTTTGAGGCACCACCTCATGAAGATGCCCATGCTAGTGCCCACGATGGAGCTGACTGAGTTTACAACTTTCTGCAGCTTGTTTCGGTCTTGTGCATACCATATGGTGATGCAGCTGGTTGGAATGCCTTCCATGGCTTATCTGTAGATATTTTGCGAATGCTCTAGTGGAGGGAGAGGACCTAACACTTTAAGTGTGGGAAAAGGTTTGTAATTGCTCATGTCAGTTTAACATGCCTGTTAATATGGACAGCTGCATGAACTTTGGGGGCAGGGGTTGTATTTGATTGAAACTGGTAAACCTCAAGTGGAAGCTCAGCTTCTAAGTACTGAACAGTTCCAGGGAGATACGATTAAGTTACCAGTGAAACTGAAAGTCAGGTTGTCATGGTATGTACCTGTTAATGCTATTGTTACATGTATGTTTCATTGTATTTTGCAGAGACAAAAGAGAAGAGGAACTTGGTGAATATTATATGAACAAATATGCCAAGCCAACTGCAGGTGACCAGTACGTAATTCTGTTTAATCAAATCTTGTGATTGGAAACATATCACGTTGTAGACAAAGGCAGAAGTTTTGATATAAACTCCCCTTGCTTGTGTTTTTAGTTTCTACGGTGCCTCAGATGAGCTCTCGGATGACATCACACAGCAACAGTTACTGCCTGGTGTAAAGTAAGTCACTCTTCAGAAACAATAAGCTTTTATTAAATCTTAATCACGTTTGAAAAAATTAGCACATTTCAGATCTAATTTTATTTTTTCCACTCCATTCATACAGAGATCCCAATTTGTGGACTGTGAAATGTAAGGTATGACTGCTTACAAATGTATGTATTGAGTTGTTAAACCTATATGTCTTGTACGTTTCTGGGCAGTATGAAAATAACATGTTTAATTAATACAAGTCGCAGAAAATGTCCTGCGATAACTGGTTGTTCTTGTAGTGACCAAGCTATTCCTATCAATGCATATTGATGGCTTCCTTTTCCTCAGATCATGGCTTCCCCTCCTCTATAGCTGTTAGGGCTCTGAAACCTGTTTTTCCCCGTTACCCAAACTTACACTCTCACTTTTTCTCTTTCCACTGAGAGCAATAATGTGGTGCCCCTTGTTGTCATCTTTCTTCCCACCAACTTCCACATTCCAGAGCCTCCTCCATAAATTCTGACACTTTTAAATTGATGGCAATGCTTGTTACATAGATTTCTCCTCTTCTCTTGCAGCATTTTGAAAGGATGGTTCCTCCATGACTCCCTTGTTCGTAACCACACGAGATTCAACACTTGCTCTTTTGCGAGTTATCTTCCCACCATTCAGGGACCCAAGCACTTTCCAAGTGAACTAACCATACACTTGCACTGCTTCCATTTTAATGCACTGCATCCAGTGCCCACAATTTTGACCCCTCTTTGCTGGAGAAATCAATTGCAGATCAGGTGACTGCTTTGCAGACTACCTCTTCAATCTGCAAGGGTATCCTCAAGTTTCTAATTTGTCATTGCATTTGCTCTTCCACTCTGAACCTGATTTCCCGAGCAAAGTTTCAGTGAAATTCAATGTAACCTTGAAGGTGGAAATCTAACCTTCTGACCAGCCATGTGGGCTCCGATGTCTAACGTAGAATTCAGTGGTGACCAGTCTTTCCCACCAGATCTGTTGGAAGGTCATTGTTGGCTCTGAATGTTTAATTTTAATAGTCTTTTTCTTTGCAGTTTAACAATTATCTGCTTGTATTTTAAGTACCCTTTATATGCATAACAACATAATATGCCTCTAATACAGGGAGCAGCAATCATTTTTGTGCCATGTACCCCTACCAGTAACTGTTGACCCCAGTTTGGGAACCAGTCTTCCACTAAGTGAATAAGTATTTTCTCATTGGTTAATTTTTGCTACAGTATTGACTAAGTGCTTTCTAACTGGTCTATTGTTATCCATGGGTTTGAATGGAATTTTTCTTATTTTTCGGTATAAAAGTAGCTGTTTTATGTTAGCCGTCATCTTTTACTTTCCCCCTTCTTCAAGTAGCAACCCCTGTCACTGTTCTGTTGCTGTTCTCTTTGTTCTATCAACTCTTAATAATTTAACGACCATGAAGCAACAAGTTTTATGCCTCGTTCCTGACTTCTAAAATAAGACCATAAGGCATAGGAGCAGAACTAGGCCATGCAGCCAGTTGAGTCTGCTCCGTCGTTCCATCATGGCTGATCCCGGATTCCACTCAATCCCATACACCTGCCTCCTCACCATATCCTTCGATGTTCTGACCGATCAGGGAATGATCAACTTCTGCTTTAAATATACGAATGGACTTGGCCTCTGTGGGGAAGCATTCCACATATTCACTACTCTCTGGCTTAAGAAAAAACCCTCCTTACCTCTGTTCTAAAAGGTTACCCTTCAATTTTGAGGCTGTGCCCTCTAGTTCTGGATACCCCCTCCACAGGAAGCATCCTCTCCACATCCACCCAATCTAGTCCTTACAACATTCGGTAGGTTTCAATGCGATCCCATTGCATTCTTCTAAATTCCAGTGTGTACAGGCCCAAAGCTGCCAAAAGCTCTTCATATGTTAACCCCTTCGTTCCTGGAATCATCCTCGTGAACCTCCTTCGGATTCTGTCCAATGACAACACATCCTTTCTGAGATATTGGGTTCAAAACCGTTGACAATACTCCAAGTGCAGCCTGACTAGTGTCTTATAAAGCCTCAGTGTTATCTCCTTGCTTTTGTATTCTATTCCTCTTGAAATAACTGCCAACGTTGTATGTGCCTTTACCACAGACTTGACCTGTAAACTGTCTGAGAGTCTTGTACGAGGACTCCTAAGAGCCCTCTGCACCTCTGAATCTTCCCCCATTTAGATAATACTCCTCACTATTGTTCCTTTTACCAAAATGAGTTGTTATACATTTCCCAACACTGTATTCCATCTGACACTTTTTTTTTGCCCAGTCTTCCAATTTGTTCTAAGTCCTGCTATAATCACATTGCTTCCTCAGCAGTCCTACCGCTCCACCTATCTTTGTATCATCCACAAACTTTGCCACAAATTCCATTAACCAAATCAATGACAAACAATATGAAAAGTAGTGGTCCCAATACTGACCCCTAAGGAACACCACTAGTGACTAGCAGCCAACCAGAAAAGGTCCCCTTTTATTCCCACTCGCTGCCTCCTGGCTGTCAGCCATTCCTCTATCCATGCCAGTATCTTTCCTGTAATGCCGTAGGATTTTATCTTGTTAATAGACAATGGGTGCAGGAGTAGGCCATTCGGCCCTTCAAGCCAGCACCGCCGTTCACTGTGATCATGGCTGATCATCCATAATCTAGCAAC
Source organism: Hemitrygon akajei (assembly GCF_048418815.1). Classification (NCBI taxonomy): domain Eukaryota; kingdom Metazoa; phylum Chordata; class Chondrichthyes; order Myliobatiformes; family Dasyatidae; genus Hemitrygon; species Hemitrygon akajei. The sequence continues at coordinate 41,366,370 of NC_133148.1, forward strand.
CTCATATGTGGCACCTTATCAAACGCCTTCTGAAAATCCAAGTAAATGACATCCACTGCCTCTTTTGTCCATGCTGCTTATTGCTTCTTCGAAGAGCTCTTAACAGATTTGTCAGGCAAGATTTTCCTTGCCAGAAACCATGCTGACTTTGACTTATTTTATCATTAGTCTCAAAGTACCATGAAACCTCATCCTTAATAATAGAATCCAACACTTCCCTAACCATTGAGGTTAGGCTGACTGGCCTATAATTTCCTTTCTTTTGCCTTCCTCCCTTCTTAAAGTGACATTTGCAGACTTCCAGTCCTCTGGAACCATGCCGGATTCTTGAAAGATCATGACCAATGCATCTGTTATTTCTTCAGCAGTCTCTCTCTTAGGTCACTGGGATGTAGTCCACCTGGTCCAGGTGACTTACCCACATTAAGACCTTTTGAGTTTGCTGTGCACTTTTTCCTTTGTAATATCAGTGGCACTCATTGCTGCTCCCTGACACTCACGGACCTCTGGCACACTGCTAGTGTCTTCCATAGTGAAGAGAGGTACATAGTTACCATTAAGTTCGTCTGCCACTTCATTGTCCCCATTACTACCTCACCAGCATCATTTTCCAGTGGTCCAATATCAACTCTCACCTCCCTTTTACTCTTCATATAACTGAAAAAAACTTCTGGTTTCCTGCTTTATATTATTAGCTAGTTTTCTCTTATATTTCATTTTTTCCCTTCTTATAACTCTGTAGTTGCCTTTTGTTGGATTTTAAAAGCTTCCTAATCACCCAACTTCTCACTCACTTTTGCTGCCTTATATGTCCTTTCCTTGGATTTTATGCAGTCCTTAACTTCCCTTATCAGCCACAGTTGCCTACCTCTGCCATTTGTTCCTCTGAGGGACATATCTATCCTGCGCCTTGGGAACTATACTCAGAAACTTCAGCCATCTCTGCTCTGCCATCATCCCTGCCAGTATCCTCCTCCAATCCACCTGGGCAAGCTCCTCTCTCATGCCTCTGTAATTCCCTTTATTCCATTATGAGACTGATACATGTGAATTATGCTACTCCCTCTCAAATTGCAGCATGAATTCAATCATATTATGATCACTGCCTCCAAAGGGTTCTTTGACATTAAGCTCTCTAATACGATCTCTGTTATTACACAATACCTCATCTAAGATGGCCTTTCCCTGAGTAGGCTCAAGCACAAGCTGCTCTAAAAAGCCATCTCGTAGGCATTCAGCAAGTTCAGGTCGTGGATGTGGTGAGGATGTACAAGTACCTGGGGGTGCACCTGAATGACAGACTTGAGTGGAGCACCAACACAGGCTGTGTACCAGATGGTTCAGTCGCCTCTACTTCCTGAGGAGACTGAGGTCTTTGGAGTATGCAGGCGTCTCCTTCACACGTTCTACCAGTCTGTTGTCACCAGTTCAATCTTGCTGGGTGGTGTGCTGGGGCAATGGCATCACCATGGGTGATGCTAACAGGCTCAATAAACTGATTAGAAAGGCTGGCTTTGTTATAGGAGTCAAACTGCACAGTCTAGAGGCCGTGGTAGAACAAAGGACCCTACGGAAAATCCTGGCAATTCTGGACCGTGTTTCTCACCCTCTGCATGCCACCTTGGCTGAACAGAGGAGCACTTTTAAAATAGACTGAGACAACTGCACTGTTCCAGAGAGTGCTATGTGAGGTCATTCTTGCCCTTGGCCATCAGGTTCTACAGTAAGCCAACCTATAGCCGAGAAAGTGAGGACCCCTCTCCTGTTAGACTTTTTTTCTTTTTACTTCTCTTTTAATGTTTATCTATCTATTTCCAACAGTTTGTTGTCTATTTTATATTAGTTCTTACGTTTGACTCTCAATGGGCAACACTAATTATGGTATTGTAGCGCGGTGTGCTACACGCAGCGCTGAAATAACGACACGTAGTCGGTGAGCTGCAGTTGCAAAAGTGGTTTATTCAATTCGCGGCCTCTCTTTAAAGCCTTCCTGTTCCTGTCCTGCGCGCGGGCTTTTCCCCTTGCTGGTGAAGAAGGCCTGGCGCCCTTTTTGGGACCGGCCTCAATGTCGGCGCGCGCCACTTTGTGAGCTGGTTCGGGTGCGCTGGGAAGTGGGTTGCCACATTATCACCTTTGTGAATCATTATCATCATTTTGTGCCGTGTCGTATGACGTGGGCGATCACGGTCTTTCAGTGACATTGATTGCTCTTGGCAAATTTTCCTACAGAAGTGGTTTGCAATTGCCTTCTTCTAGGCAGTGTCTTTACAAGACGGGTGACAACCTCCCCACCCAAAAGCCATTATCAATACTCATCAGAGATTTTCTGTTTGGTGCCTCTGGTTGCATAACCAGGACATCAGTTGCTGATGTGACCATCTACCACATACTCCCATGGCTTCATATGAACCTGATCGGGGTGGGGGGGGGGGGGTGGCTAAGCAGGTGCGACATGTTGCCCAAGGGTAACCTGCAGGCTAGCGGAAGGAGTGTCTTACACCTCCTTCAAAAGAGACGCATCTCCACCCAGCTACCCACTCTGTGGATAGCTTCATTTTTAAAAAAAATCTATAATTTTGGATTGTTATTGGTAAAATTTTGGGTTGATTCATGTTTTCCTTTCCTTTTTCAGATTGGTGAAGAACGGGCAACTGCCATATCCCTGATGAGGAAATTTGTTGCCTATCAGTACACAGATTCAGTAGGTATCTTTTCATCATTATTCAACTCCAAATTTAATTGCTTAAGAAGTTGGGTACTATGCTCAAGTTAGAAATGCCTAGGTAATTTTTTTTTCTTCTGTTCTTACTGGAGATTTTTTTTTAACTTTCTGCACTTCCCCTCCACTTTCCAAGCTACTTTAGTTTATGTAGCAGTTTGCTTGGAATATGAAATGACTAGCTATCCTCCTTCCCTTTCCTGCACATTTCATTTAATTTGGTGTCTTCCCCCTTCCTTTCCAGTTGACTGTTTATTCGTTTCCCTAGATGCTGCCTGATCTGTTGAGTTCCTCCAGCATTTTGTCTGCATTTCTCTGGATTTCCAGCATCTGCAGAATTTCTTGTGTATGCTGTATGCATCCATCATGAAGAAATCCACAAGGCCAAAAGACTTAGGAGTAGAATTAGGCCATTTGGCTCATTCAGTCTACTCCATTCCATCATAGCTGATCCATTTTTTTTCTCTGAGCCCAATCTCCTATCTTCTCCCATATCCCTTCATGCCCTGACCAATCAAGAATATATCAACCTCTGCCTTAAGCACTTGGCCCCAACAGCTGCCTGTCGCAAAGAAGTCCAGAGATTCACAACCCTCTGGTTAAATAAATTGTTTTTCATCTCAGTTCTAAAAGGACGCCCCTCTATTCTGAGGCTCTGTCCTCTGGTCCTGGTCTCTGACCACAGGAAACATCTTCACATCCACTCAACTCAATAGAGGCGTTTCACTATTCGATTGGCTTTAATTAGGCCACCCCTCATTCTTCCGAATTCAAATGACTACAGACCCAGAGCCATCAAATGCTCTGCATATGACGAGCATTACAGCACAGAAACAAACCCTTTTCAACCTTTCCCTTCTGAAAAGTACTGTGAAGCCACATGATAGAGATGCAGAAGTCCATCTCCTATTAAGCTTACTAAGATGTGGCTTCTGGTTGATGCTGATCTCAGCAATGCATTTGAAGTGAGGCATGTGCATCAACAAGTAGTTCAGTTATTTCTCCTTTCAGCTGCCTTGCCATTTTTTTTCGAGGACATGGAACGTCTCAGATCATGTTATCTTCTATTTTATATCTGATGCAGTAGACTGTGAGCTCATGATCACATCAGAGGCAAGCTGGAATTCAAAGTGATCATAGTCCGTTTGGTACTGAGGGATTTTGTACCGTAACAAGTTCCAATAGGACTAAAGGATTACTTTTTGGATAAGATTATAAATTGGACTATTTTGTTTTCTACTCTTAACTTGGTATTAAAGGTCTGCTGAGGCCTCTGTTGGTCAAGGTGGACTGTGGGTATTGTGTCCTAGCTGCATAGATACGCAATCCAGGGCAGTACGATATGGAGAGCAAGCTGTGCCCATGTAGCAAGCTCCCCCTCTCCACGCATCTGATTAACCCAAAGGAATGTCAGAAAATGGTACAGTTTGGCGCCAGCAGCCTCGCGGGAGTTGTCAGTCAGCGTACAACTCAACGTAGGACTGTCTCAGGGACTCCAACTCCAGATTTTTCCCCTTGGTGTTTACTCCCAAAGCCTTCCCCGTGAGTGAGTATAGCCGCGAGGCAGTGGAGGTTTGAGATCAGTTTTCCACCGCAGCTGATAAGCCCCATCTGCCCGAAGTGACTGGTTTTAAGGCCCCAGTAACCTGCCTTTGCTCCTTCTCCAATAAGTAGAAATGGTTCCGCTGGGCTTACTAACTTAACCTGGTCTTGGTTGTCAGAGGCTATTTGAGGCGCACGCTATTAGGAACATTTAGTGGATAGTATGAGCTTACCTCCATTATCATCCCCAGCTATAATGACCTTAAGAAACCAGTACTTAATTTAAGGTCTGCTAGTATATACATATTCATAGAGATATAAATGTGGAAGCAAGGACCTTTGACCTACTGTCCATGGTAACCATCAAGCACTGCTCCATACTATACCTCTTCTTCCCATCAACAATCCCAGATTCTCCTGATTTAACTGGGGATAATTTACACTGACCGATTAATCTGCACATCTTTAGCACGTGGGAAGAAACCCATGCAGTCATGGTGAGCATGAAAAATCCAGATGGACAGCACTACAGGTCATCGTTGAACCTGGATCATCAGTGTTGTAGCAGCGGTGGTTGACCACTGTGCTTCCCTTCCAAGCAAGGTCAAAATGATCTCTCAGTATTTGAGTTTGTTTTTGCATTGTATATCTGTATTAAAGCATGTTTGTATTAAAACTATGACTTGGCCTGAAATGTATTTGCTTCCCTCTGAAGTGTTCTGTGACATTGAAAATGTGTTGCGTCAATGAAAGTCTGTTCCCTTGTCATCGGTTTGTACTCAAAAGGCTCATTTGCTACCAACATATGTATTCAGTATACAACTCTTGAGATCTGTCTTCTCCAAATAGCCACGAAGCAAAGAGAACTGTGGAAGTTGTTCAAAAGAAAAACATCAACCCCCACCGCACAAAACAAAAACAAATAAAAAAAACAAGTCTTATAAACCTCAAACCCTCAGCCCCCTCCCTCCCACAAAAAAACTACAGGTCATCCGCACAGAAAACAGCAACAAGATCATCAAACCCCCCCAGTCCCCTACCATACACAAAAAACCTAACACATGGGAAACAACAACAAGAAACCAAACTCCAAACTCTGCAAAGTTCTGTATTACAAGTATTTTGGTCTCTGACTGTTTCATGGCAAGGTTAACCTCATACTAGTGTCTGCCATTATGAGTATAGTATTTGGAATGAGCTACAAGCTTATGTTTTTGAATAAAATGTTTGTTTTTGTTTCTTTTTCTACCTCCAGCCGCTTCAGATAAAGTCTATTGTCTCCCCCGAACATGTGAAAGGATACATTTACGTTGAGGCATACAAGCAGACTCATGTGAAGCAGGCCATTGAAGGTGTGGGGAACCTGAGGATAGGGTTCTGGAACCAGCAGATGGTTCCCATTAAGGAAATGACAGATGTGCTAAAGGTGGTGAAGGAGGTGACCAACTTGAAACCCAAGTCATGGGTTCGCCTGAAGAGAGGTCTCTACAAGGATGACATTGCACAGGTAAAGTATTCTGTGTGTCTGTCTCTATGTATTCCTGCTGATACAGTTGTAGGAAGTGGTCATTTACAACTGAGGTGCATGGGAGCAATTTATTGCAGAGTGGAGTTCTGTACCCTGAAGCTTTGTGAAGGCTAGATTATTGGGGCATGTAAATGATTTTGAAAGGTTATGGAATGGAAAGAACTGGCAGAGAAGACAAGATTTGAGACACATCATATTGGGTATGACGGCAGGTTTTTATTTATTTATTTAGAGATAGACCGTGGAGTGGACCTTTCAACCCAGCTATCCGCACTGCCCAGCAAACCGCAATTAAACCCTAGCCTAATCAAGGGACAATTTATGATGAGCAATTCTTCTAACCCGCACGTCTTTGGACTGTGGGAGGAAGCCAGAGCACCCGGAGAAAACCCGCGCATTCCACAGGAAGGATGTACAGACTCCTTACGGTGATGTTGGGATTGAACTCTGAACTCCAACGCCGTGAGCTGTAAGAGTGTTGTGCTGACTGCTACGCTATTGTGGTGCCCCACGTAGTGAACCTCTGGTACTCTGAAGCTTTGTGGGAGGCCAGATCATTGGGGCATTCAAACGAGACAGTAAATTGATTTTGAAAGATCATGGAACCAGGAGCTCTGGAGAACTGGCAGAGAAGAGAGGACAAGACTTGAGACATATCAGCTGTGATTGTATTGGGTACAGAACAGGCTTTTTAATGTCGTTATAGAATTCTGCCTGATTTAAATTTCTTTTCCAGGTGGACTATGTTGAGCCAAGCCAGAACACCATCTCTCTGAAACTGATCCCAAGAATTGATTATGAGCGAATCAAAGCACGGATGAGTTTGGTGAGAACCCTCTTTCAGTACTATTTTCCACACTGGAATGAGGCTATTTCCAAGTAACCTTTGTGCCAAGACAAACAAATCAAGATGTATGTGACACTATCCAACCAAAATTGTTGTGAATTGGGAGAATTATGCAGAAGCTGAGATTCTCTCCCGCATGGAATTTCTATGGTTCTATGAACATGTGCCACTGAACATTTGATTTGCAATGTTATTGCATTTGTTCGTTATGTGCCCTGTTGCATGACGTGTGTGATCTGGGAGTTTCCAAGACCACGATTGTTCTTGGCAATTTTTTCCAACAGAAATATTTTGCCATTGCCTTCTTCTGGGCAGTGTCTTTACAAGACGAGTGACCCCAGCCATTATCATTATTCTTCAGAGATTGCCTGGCGTCAGTGGTCACATAACCAGGACTTGTGATATACACCGGCTGCTCATACGACCATCCACCACCTGTTCTCATGGCCTCACGTGACCCTGATCGGGGGGCTTAGCAGGTGCTACACCTTGCCCAAGGGTGACTTGCTGGCTAGCAGAGGGAAGAGATGTATCTCCACCCCACTAATCAAATGTTTACTTGCTGCTAAATTTTTGAATTGGCTTAATGATGATCAGCACTATAATCAAGATTTTAATAATTTAAAAATTTCCCTACAGAAAGACTGGTTTGCCAAGAGGAAAAGATTTAAGAGGCCACTTCAAAGACTGTTTGATGCAGAAAAAATCAGGTACGATTTTAAAAATCATTTACTTTAGAATGATATGGTACAATTTGCTCAGACGTACCTACTTGGGGCTTTAACTGAGTATTGATATTTGTATAGTCAGCTATTGCCTGTTAGCCCTGAGCAGGACTCCGGCAAACCATTCTGTCTGGCCCCTACCCTTTGACCTGTTTAGCATGAGTGACCCTACCAAGAGCCAAAGCACAAGGCCCTGACTCCAGCCAACATAACTCTCCGGATCATTGAGGCACGCAAACCTCCAAACCCTACAATGAGGTTGTAGTTCTCTTGGAGGATTTGTATAGTGGTTGGCACCCAACATAAAAAATTTTAAAGGTCTCCAGAATAAAATGCACATTAAAATAGCTTCAACACAACTATTGGGGCATTTTGACTAATTTTATAGGTTTTTAACATAAGCTTTATTACAGTGAAAGTATCAAATGTCTGGCTCTGGGTTGTACTTAGAAATATTTCACAACTCTAAGATAGTGGGAATGGGTTAATGAGAAATGTGCGTGGTTTTAGACTTGATTATCTGATCAAAAGAATACGAGCTGTACAGAACTGGATTCTGTATGTTTACATAATTGACTGCCATGTTTTTGACTCTGCTTTCACACTATTAATCTGTTTGAATTGAAATATTCTGATCACTGCACAGATCACTGGGTGGTGAAGTTACCACTGATGGAGACTTCCTCATATTCGAGGGCAATCGCTACAGCAGGAAAGGATTCTTGTTCAAAAGCTTTGCCATGTCTGCAGTTGTAAGTGATATTTTCTGTTGAATTTTTTTATGTGACATTGTTGTTTGGAATTTTGTATTAAAGTGCATTTTCCCAAGTTCTCAGGTCTTCTTCCGTCAGACTCCATCAAAAGATAATTACAAGTCAGCTTTTTTTGAACTACGCTCCTAAACCCTTAAAACTATAAAGGATGCAAACTCAGTTGACACTTTTAAATGCCAGCTCAAAACCTATTTCAGAATCAGAATCGGGTTTAACATCACGAGCATATGTTGGTGATGTTATACGTCAGCTATTTATTTTACTCTGCGTTTAACTTTTATTTTCATCTTTATTTCTATTTTATTTTCTTGTTCGTACTTTTATCCCATTGTAAAGCACTGTGAACAATATGAATAGTGCTCTATAAATAAAGTTGTTATTATCAGTTTCCTTCCATAGTCCATAGACTTACCGGTTGGTAGGTTAATTGGTGATTGGAAGTTGCCCTGTGATTAGGTTAGGATTAAATCAGTAGATTGCTGGGCAACGTGGCTCAAAGGGCCGGAAGGGCCTATTCCACGTTGTATCTCAACAAATTAAAATAAAATAATACTATTAAGTTAAATGAGTGGCTTTATAGCTGTGGATGTGTCACAAACATGCTACTGGTTGTAAGTAGGAGTATTATAAAAATTCAGAGTGCCCGCTTAAGACAAGTTACACTTGGATTCAAATGGATGCTGGTGGAGTTCTTTTGCAGTATTTACTTTATTGAGTAGTAATGGTCTTATCAGGGGTTCCCAACCTTTTTATGACACGGACCACACCATTGACCGAGGGGTCCGTGGATCCAGGTTGGGCACTCTTGATCTTCAGTAATGGGTGCACTTTTGGTAAATGCAATGTGTACTTATCAGGTTAAACCAGACCTTTACCTTGGGCCTAGAGTTGTGCAGTGAAGAATTCTGAAATGATTATCTTTGAATATGAGGTATTTAGAATTTCAGACTTCATTGTTTATGAAAGGTAAACATTTTAATAAACAAAGGCTATGGGGAGAAGGCAGGAGTATGGGATTGAGAGGGATAACAAATCAGTCATGATGAAATGGCGGAGCAGACAATGGGCCCAATGGTCTAATTCTGCTCCTATGTCCTATAGTTTTATAACTAAATTTAATCTTTGTGCTCCTCCTTCCTCATTATTTACTCATTTATCATGGTCTGCACCCAACTCAGTAATGCTTGGTAACAAATGCAAAGCATGAAAGTCACTGATATTAATGGTTCTCCTTTTGTGCCCTCTCCAACTTACATTGGCTTTCTTTTAAATTGTGATGTTTGTGACATCCAGTCTGAATAAGATGTGAGAGAGCAGTTTGGATACCCATTTTCTGTTCTGTGTTGAGCCATTTCCTGTTCTGTGACGTCTTCTTGTAGGTTTTATTCTTAGGTGAACTGACCAGCCATGAGACCTTGAGCATGATTGTGATCACCTGCTCAGTTATCACTCTGTAGTAATGTAAAGGAGCTCGTGGGTCTTGTTCTACAATATTTTCTTGCTGTTTTGTGTTATACAGATTACAGAAGGAGTTAAACCCACACTTTCTGAATTGGAGAAATACGAGGACCAGCCAGAGGGCATCGATCTGGAGGTAGTTACTGAATCAACAGGTATGTGTGCTTTGCTGGGAGAAGTTGCAGAGTTTCAATCCAGGGCAGTGGTTCCCACCTTGGAGTCCACTGACTCCTTGCTTAATGGTTTTGGTCCGTGACATGAAAAAGATTGGGAACGCCTGGTCTAGAGGTTTTACATCTTGGTTTTCACACTTCTGCAATGATTTCTGCTTTGGAGATGCAAGTGACTGTAGATGTTCGAATCTCGAGCAGCATTTATAGGAGGGGACGAGTTAGAGTGGTTGAAGGGAGTGAAGTCAAGATGCCAGTGGAACATCTCAGAGGAGGTTGGGTTATGATATCTAGTTAAATCATTTCCAGTATCTGTGTTGGTGCTTGCTGCATTTGTCTGAGCCCTGGACAGTTCTAATTAGATTGAGGTGTAATATGTGTAGCCTATGTACCTTTTGGATATGGGAAAGGAAAACCTAGATAGATTTCCCTTTGCTGATTGCGAGGTGAGAGTGCAGTAAAGCTAGGCTCTATAACCTAATGATATTGGATGTCAGATCCAATTCATGTGGTAGAACTTTCAGTGCAAGTCAGAGGGTTTAAGTTTAAGAACCACACAAGAGCACAAACTAAGTTAACACTCCAGTCTAGCTCTGATAGTGCTGCTTTGTCAGAGATGTGAAATTTCTGATGAAATATTAAAATAAGATTCCTCTCTGTCCATCAGGTGGTGTAAAGGACCTCAGAATACACCTGTTCTTGTACAGTTTTCATAAACGTCTCCAAGGTTGTAATGATATAACTAGAACCTCTCATGCAACATTTTAAATATATTTATACTTTTAAGCAGACCTCCTTGTTTTGAAGGTGGGTGACTTTAGTACTGAAAGGAAGAATAGCCATTCCAATTATGCTGCATATTAAAAATTCCAACTTTCTAACATTTTTCACAGTTATTCTACTGCTTTAGTTTGCCGATCTTTTCACTGCAAAATGCTGGAATAACTCAGAAGGTCAGGCAGCATCTATGGAAATGAATAAACAGTTGAAGTTTTGGGCTGAGACCCTTCATCAAGGCTGAGAAGAAAGTGGGAAGATGCCAGAAAAAAAAGGTTGGGGGGTAGGAAAAGGAGGCTAGTTGGAAGGTGATTGATGAAACCAGGTGGGAGGGAAAGGTAAAGGGCTGGAAAAGTAGGGATCTAATAGAGGAGAGTGGATCATTGGAGAAAGGGAAGGAGGAGGTAATAGGCAGGTGACTGGAAGCAAAGGTCAGAGTGGAGAATAAAAAAGAGGGGAGGGATAAAGTTTGTTTACTGGGAAGAGAAATCGATGTTCATGCCATGAGGTTGGAGGCTAACCAGACAGAATATAATGTGTTGCTCCTCCACCTTGAGGGTGGTCTCAACTCGGCACAAGAGCAGGCCGTGGATCAACATGTTAGAGCAAAGTATCTCTATTCCTCTCAGCAGAATCTCTTGCAGTTAGGATCAGAATACCTGCATGTGACCATCTAGTGACCCTTGTGTAAGCATCAGCATTGATACAGCAATGCCATTAGTTTTCCAAACGGAACATGCCTCATTTATTCCTACACTCTAAATTCCTTGAAGGTAAACAGGAAACCGGTATCAGAAATACTGGCTTTTCAGGTTATTGGTGCTAAAAATGCTCCAGCATATTTGGGTTACTCCATTGGAGGCATTGTGTGACTGCAAGCTGAGGTTGTGGGCTAGGTTTGGTCTTATTCATTGCTTGAATTTTCAGTTTCCTACATTGAATCTTGTGACTTTTTTAGGCAAAGAAAGAGAACACAACTTGCAGCCTGGAGATAACGTGGAAGTTTGCGAGGGTGAATTGATAAACCTGCAAGGGAAGATTTTGAGTGTGGAGGGCAATAAGATCACAATCCTGCCCAAGCACGAGGATCTGAAGGTACTGAAAATGCAGCTGAGAGTCATTTGTGGACAGCTCGTTCTACTAGTGAACAAGCAAAGATTTCTTTTTACTTGCGTCAATGTGATCTGTTCAATTACTTATAGCAATGAGCTTTTAAACTGAGCTAGATTGTCTAAAAATGTAATGATTCCAATCTTGCATTAAATGTAGTTATCAATTGTGCTTATTGCTTGTAAATTCAAAGAAAATTCATTCTTTTTATAGTCATAGTAAACTACAGCATAGATTCAGTCCCTTTGGTCCATCTAGTTCATGCTGGACCATTTAAATTGCCTGCTCCCATTGGCCTGCCTCCAGATCATAGGCCTCCATACCCCTAGAATCCATGTACCTATCCAGACTTAACTCAAAATGTTGAAATCGAGCTTGCATCCACCACTTGTGCTCACCACTCTGAGTGAAGGCTTCCCCTTAAGATTTTCACCTTTCACCCTTAACCTATGACCTCTTATTGTAGTCTCACCCAACTTCAGTGGAAAAAGCCTAATTGCATTTACCCTAGCTATACCCCCATAACTTTGTATACCTCTATCAAATCTCCCCTCAATCTTCTCTATCCAAGCTCAGAGAATAAAGTCCTAACCTATTCAATCTTTCCTTCTAACTCAGGTCCTCCAGACCCAGCAACATCCTTGTAAATTTCCTCTGTATTCTTTCAAATTTATTTACACCTTTCCTGTAGGTAGGTGACTAAAACTGCACACAGTACTCCAAATTAGGCCTCACCAGTGTCTTATACACTTTAACTTAACATCCCATCTCCTTTGATTATGAAGGCCAATGTGCCAAAAGCTTTCTTTACAACCCTATCTCCCCGAGATATCACTTTCAATGAATTATGAATCTGTATTCCCAGATTCTTTTGTTCTACCTCACTCCTCGGTGCCCTACCGTCCACTGTGTGAGACCAACCTTGTCTGCATTAAATTCTGCAATAAACTAATAACTGTAATTTGTCAAAACTAATGGATAGGATCATCTCCTGAAAGTGGTTCTGCAAAGGGTGGGCGAGACCAATAAGGTTATAAAACCCACTTTAGTTCATGAACTTCTCCAGAAGTCTCTTACATGAATCCTAGATCTATGGGTGGTCTAGCTGAAAATGGTGATCATGGCAGGAAAGAAAATGTTTGGAAGAGATTAAAGAAAGAAATATAAACTCAAATAATCATTTTGTCTTTTGTATGATGGTGTTGGTAAACATTTAATGGGCATTGGAATGTACAGGTGAGGCCCACTTCAAGAAGGTGATTCAAATCCTTAATTTTTTAAATACCCCAGTAGGGAGTGAATGATTAATGTTGGATGAAAGATTGTCAACCTAATGTATAAAGTCATTGCTGCTTGATTATTGAGTATTTCCAGCATTTTCTGATTTTTAAAAAAATATATATTTCAGGTTTTTGCTTTGCTTTCAGTTTAACTTTTGGTTATTTCCAGGATCCATTAGAGTTTCCAGCCCATGAATTGCGCAAATACTTCAAAATGGGAGACCACGTGAAGGTGATAGCAGGGCGTTACGAGGGAGATACTGGACTGATCGTGCGTGTTGAGGAGAACTTTGTCATTCTTTTCTCAGACCTGACAATGCATGAGGTAATACTCTGCAAAATTGCACTGGGTTTTTGAAGAAATCGTGATTTATGGCATAACATCTTTTAATGTAAGAAGATATTGTTCGGTAACAGTAGGTCAGACAGCACCTGATGAAGGGGCTCTGCCTGAAACGTCAGCTCTTTATTCCTCTCCATAGATGCTGCCTGACCTGCATTTTGTGTGTGTAACACTGGGCTTCCAACTCCGCTCTTCACTGCACTAAAGCTAACGCTCTGGCCTGCTCTGGCTGCTCCGGGCTTCATGTCTATGCACTCGCTTTTGTTCTGAGTCCTGTTGCTTACTTTTATTGTTTGCCTGATTTGTGTTTTATTTTCTGTCTATGTTTTGGGTGTTTGTCGGGCTTTAAAAAAATTTTTTTTTAGATTTCTTGTTTAGTGGCTGCCTGTAAGAAGAAATATGCATACTTTGATAATAAATGTACTTTCAACTTTGAACTGAATCTCTTGTGTTTAAGATATTCTGTGGCACTGTAGAAGAGTTTGCTGACAAGTGTCAACACCTAGCTTACTCTGTTGGATAATGTACGCCTCGTGTATTCAGATGACTTGCTCAGTAATGCCAGTAGGTTTACGATACATAGTTTCAAGCAATCCTTTGCCACTCTTTCAGCTGAAAGTGCTCCCCAGAGATTTGCAGCTGTGCTCGGAAACGGCCTCTGGAGTTGACGCAGGGGGCCAGCATGAGTGGGGTGAGCTGGTGCAACTCGATCCACAGACTATGGGAGTCATTGTCCGCTTGGAGAGAGAGACATTCCAGGTACGATATTTGGTTTCAGGATACCTGTTCTGTGCTGTTCTGTTTTATCTGAATGAACATAGACTAGCACAGTGCAGGAACGGGCCCTCTGTAATGGACCAATTAAATTACTAATCAAATTGTTAACTAAACTAATCCCTTCAGCCTACACAATGTCCATATCCTTCCATTCTCCTCACATCCATGTGTCTTGTCTGAACGTCCCTTAAAATTCTCTGATGTTTCTGTCTCGACCACCACCCAGGCTGCGTATTCCAGATACCCACCACTCTGTCCCTTCTGAAATTACCCCTATACCTTAAATGCATGCCCTCTGGTATTAGAGATTTCAACCCTGGGGAAAAATATTACCTCTCTACTCTGTGCCTCTCATAATCTTAGAGACCTCTGTCAGGAGTCCCCTCAGCCTTCGTCACTACAGAGAAAGCATCCCTGGTTTGTCCAGCCTCGCATTATAACATTTGTCCTCTAATCCAAGCAACATCGCGGTAATCCTGTTCTACAGCCTCTCTAAAGCCTTGACATCCTTCCTATAATGGGTGACCAAAACTGTATGCAGTTCTCCAGATCTGGCCTAATTGATGTGTTGTTCATCAATTAATCGCACCAGTATATTTCTAACTGTCCACAACATCCAACTGCGAGTTCTAGTCATCTGCAATCTTCTAGCTTGACTTTAATTTTGCTTCCTTCTAAAATTTGGAAAGGGCATCCTCATGACATTGCTGGGCTGGATTTCTAATTTAGAAATATTTTTCCATCTGCAGGATTTGAGATAACATGTCCTTCCACTGGGCATTGTATAAAGTAAGGTTAAGCCTTAATGTGTGGAAACAAAAACTTGATTAGTGTATGGCTGCCTTATTGCTGAGGATGGGATAGCTTTGGCTCGTGGTGGTTGAACGACAGCGGCGTTGAGTAGATTTGATATGTCACCAAAGACACTCACAGATTTCTGCAGATGTAGAGCATTCTAACTGGCTGTAGCACCATTTGGTATGGGGGGGCGGGGGTGTGACTGCTGCGCACAATCAAAATAAGCTGCTGAGCGTTGTGAATGCAGTCAGTTCCACCATGGGCATTAGCCTTCGTAGGACATCTTCAAGGAGCAATGCCTGAAAAAGACAACATCATTAAGGACCCCCATCACCCACGGTGTGTCCCCTTCTCATTGCTACCATTAGAGAGGATGTGCAGGCGCCTGAAGGCACGCACTCAACAATTCATGAGTGGCTTCTTCCCCTCTGCTGTCAGATTGAACCCATGAACACTACTTTGCTATTTTCCCCTTTCCTGTTCGAACTATTAATTGAATTTTCTTTTTTTAATATACTTTATAATTTTTATTTTCTAATGCACTGTACTGCTGACGCAGAACAACAAATTTCATGACATACGCAAGTGATATTAAACCTGATTCTAATTCATTAGCCCTACTTCAGGAGAGAGCTTCTTGAAGGGAAATATAAAGATTGTTTAATGTCATTTCCTGTACATAAGTGTAAGGTGAACAAAATAATTGTTACCCTGGATCCAGTGGAGCACAGAAAAACCCACAGAAGATAAAGATCCCAATAATAATATAAAAAGAAACCCAATCAATATAAATACGTAAGATAGCTTATACACATTGATTGTATGTCAATAAGGTGATGCTAGGCTATGCATAAGGTGACTGACGGGAAATAATAAAGTAGTGGCGGAGTTAGTAGGTGGAGGTGTTGGTCAGACTTGCTGCTTGGGGAAAGTAACTGTTTTAGAGTCTGGTAGTCCTGGTGTGGATGCTACGATGCCTCCTCCAGATGGGAATGGGATGAACTGTCCATGAGCAGGGTGTATGGGATCCTTCATGCTGTTACCCTTTTCGTGCACCTTATTGCACATATGTCCTGGATGTTGAGTAGGCTGGTGCCAGTGGTGCTTTGGGCAGTTTTGACTACCTGTTGTAGAGCCTTCCTATCTGTCACAGTGCAGTGATGCAGCTTGTTCGGATGCTCTGTAGGATGACGTGAGTATGGATGTGAAAAGTCCGGTTCTCTTCAGCCTCCTCAGAAAGTAGAGGTGTTGGCGAGCTTCCTTGACTAGGATGTGTTGTGGGACCATCAGGGGTTATGTGTAATGCGCACTCCCAAAAGCCTGTGGTGCGCGTTCTCCTGAAGTCAGTAACAATCTGCTTTGTTTGGTTGACATTAAAGAAGGGGTACAGAGAGAGAGAGAGAGGGAAATTATAGATAATTTAAGGTCAATCGAGAGCAGTTTTGCTCTTCACTAAGATGGCTGCTGTTATGCACCCATTGGTTAGGACTGTGGCTTACATTGGATACAAAGTTTTGTCGGAGCCCATATGTGATTATGCTCCACAGTCCCTTCTGATTAACAGGGTTGAAGGGTTTATTGAGGTTGAAAAGGCATGTCTAGAGGTGGTTGCTGCTCCTTGTACTTCTGTTGATGGTGTGGTATAGTGAGTATTATGTCCGTTCTACCCCCAGCTGGTCAGAATCGACAATGTGATTTGCAAACATTAGCAAGACCCGTGTGGTTAATCCAATTGGATTTATTTTCTCTTTGAATCTGGTCCTAATTTCAGTATCTCTGAAATTCCTGAGCTTTTCCTCTTTCCTAATGTGAGTAGTAAAGTTGTGGATTCTTCATTGCTGAAGTTCAGAACTTCAGCTAGGATACAACTAAGGTTGCTTAAGATTTTTTTGTCACGTCTGCCCGTGACCAATACAGTCCAAGGATATACTAGAGGAAGCAGCCCGCAAGTAACCATCTACTCCTGAAGTTTTTGTTTTGTAGTGAGAATATGGCATTTCGATTTGTTGGTTATGAATAGCAGCAAGGCTGGACTGCATAGACTGCTGTGCTACTGAGTTGAAGGTTCTTGCATCAAGGAGCTTGGTTTTCTGAAGAGTTCTTTCCTGTGGGTGCAGATGTTGCTTTTGTTTTGGACAGGTTCACCTCCATTCTTGGCTCCCAGTGAGATGCGGCAGCCTTTGATGTTTGGGCTGCAGGTAGCTATGATTGTTCTGAAGGACCTGCGCCTGTCCTTGCTGACAGCAAATTGTGCTCTTTCCACCCACTATCTGTTGTTTAGGACCTCTTGTATGCGGACTGAGACCCACGAACACCTTATTCATTGAATGTTTGTCATTTGCAGGTTCTGAACATGTACGGGAAGGTTATTACTGTGCGGCACCAAGCAATAACCCGGAAAAAGGATAATAGGTTTGCTGTAGCCCTGGACTCGGAACAAAACAACATCCACGTGAAAGACGTCGTCAAAGTCATTGATGGACCACACTCAGTAAGGCTTCCTTGCTTGGTTTTTCCATAACTACAATAATTTGAAATAGTTGAGTTGTACACATGCACATATGCACGCGTACACACGTGCACACATGCACACAGTACTGTGCAAAAGTCTTGTGCACCCTAGATTTTTTTAATATATATTTTGTTGTGGATGTTTGTTTTTCATCTTTTGCATTAGTGTGTCAGTAGAAAAGAGTAAATTTTAGATTTCTGAACATCTGTTTTCCAAAAAATTAAATGTTGCAGAGAATTTTTTGTATGTTGTTCGAAGAAGTAACATATTAAGTAATAGATCACTTTTCAAGTAAATACAAGATCAATTTGTAGGTATCTAGCCCAGTGCTTTGATTAAATGAAGATAACAAACAGGACACTAATAATCAATGATGTGATAAGCTGAATGAACTAAACTGATTTACTGAAACAAACGAGTGTAGAAGGAATTAGTTTGGGCGAAGGACAACCAAACTAAAAGGTGAGGGTGTGGCAGATGTGGCCTTCAAATCATCAATTCTTTCACCTTGGCGAGAGTGAGCAGAACAACAGGACACAAGGTGGTCACCCTGTGTCAGCAAGCTCTCTCCCAAGCAGAAATTTCACAACAGACAGGAGTTTCAAGATGTGCTGTCCAAGCTCTTCCGAAGAAGCACGAAGGAATGGGCAAGGTTGTGGACTGGAAACACAGTGGTCGGACATGGAAACTCAGTGCAGCAGATGAGAGATTCATCAAACTGATGTCCCTTCCAAGTCAGAAGTCCGGCACTGCTGTTAGCTCTGAAGTCACAGAAGCCACTGGAACCCAAGTACACCCATCTATAGTCCGGAGAAGTCTTGTCAGAGGATGCCTTCGTGGAAGAGTTGCTGTCAAAAAGCCATTCCTCCAAAGTGGAAACAAAGCCAAGAGACTCAGCTACACAAAAAACACAAAGACTAGTGTGCTGAACAATGGCAGCAACTGACGAGTCAAAATTAGAAATGGGAAGCAGTTTGTCAGTAGAAAAGCTAGCGAGTGTTACATGAATGAGTGTCTGCAGCCAACAGTGAAGTGTGGTGAAGGTTTCCTGCAGGTTTGGGGTTGCATTTCTGCAAATGGAGTTGGTGATCTGGTCAGGATTCATGGAATCCTGAAGTACAAACAGATTCTCATCCATCACGCAATACCACCAAGGAGGCATCTGATTGGTCCCGACTTCATTCTGCAGTAGGACAATGACTCCAAACGCACAGCCAAGATCATAAAGAACAGCAAAAAGAAGACCAAGGAGTTCAGCAACAGATGGTATGGCCTCTACAGACACCTGATCTCAACAGCATTGAGCATGCCTGGGATTACCTGGAGAGACCGAAACAAATGAGAGAGAGAGAGAGAGAGAGAGAGGCGTGGGGGGCAGTCACATCATGGAGACTGGCTCCGTAGCTCATTGAATCCACACTGATCACCAGTTTACACAGATCCTCCATTAATCCCATTTTTCATTCTCCCTCGTCTTTCCCCACCCTCCAGATTCCGATTCTGCTATTTATATGCATACTTGAGTCAATTTACAGTGGGCAATCAACCTGACAATCCACATACGTTTGTGGCGTGAGAGTTTACTCACACCGTCACAAGAAGCTGCTGCAAAGTCTGCAAACTATGTCTGTGGTTACAAGATATTCTGCAGATACTGGAAATCCAGAGCAACACACACAGTGCTGGAGGAACTCAGCAGGCTAGGCAACATCTATGGAAATGAATAAGCAGGCTGACAAACAGTCCCTATGAAAGGCTTCAGCCCAAAAGTTCGACTGTTTATTCCTCCACCTGATCTGCTGAGTTCTTCGAGTAATTTGAATGCCAGAGGTCAGAATTGTTCCTGGGTATTTGTTGCTGTGAGGCTGCTGCTCTTCTCACTGTTCGTCACTGTGTCTGGATTGCAGCTGCAAGAAGTGAAAATTCTACATCTAGGAATGCACCCTACATCCTTCACAAAAAAAACTAATTTAAAAGAAAATGGACAACAGAAGCTGTAGTGAGACTTGAAAATTCATTTCATAATTCAAATGAGTACCAAATGAGAATATTATACAGCTGCGTGCACACTACAGTGGTAACAATGAACCATTGAAATTGCATCAGCACTATATATACTGAAAAACATTCCAGTAATGTTTTGTTAAAACAGTAGGTTCTTGGATCTGACTCGATTAGACAGAAACACCAACACCAATTACCCACTGAGACCAGGGGTTTCCAACCTGAGGTCCATGTGTCTCTTGCTTAATGGTATTGGTCCAAAAGAAGGTTGGGAACTCATGACTTAGACCTACAAAACTACACTTACTTACTAGGACAGAACAGAGCAAGCATTGGAATACTTATCTAGGCACTTGTGGGCCCTTCTCACTGCAGCATCCGTCTTGTTCTGCACCATTCACAACCAGCCCGATGGTGAAGCCCTGAAAAACTACCTCAAAAGCCCCCCAAAAGCTCTATTTCATACCCTTCCTACTGATATGAAATGCTGCTGTAAGTGGATCAGTACATTAGCACCATCTCAAACCGCTGAATCAGAACCAGTCATCACTTGTCACCACTCTTCATGAGTACCACCCCTGTTCTCACAGTATTTCATTCTCATAGTGTATTCCCGTAGTGTAATCGAAGCTCCTGTAGCCATTTCTGGTATGTGCAAGGCCACAGTGCTGGTGAATCATTCACTGCTGGAACAGCTAGTTATGAGGAGGTAGTTACATAATTATCTCTTCCTTCCCATTGTGTAATGAACAGAACTCCAGTTGAAACCTATTTGTTTCAGCATGATTTCCCTGATCTTGTATTCTATCCTTCAGGGATTAAAGACAGATGTCCTGTACACCTTTTTCAAAAAAGAAACCTTATCTACCTGTCTTGTTACCTTCAGGGATTTGAAGATATTTTAGTAGATTTCTCTGTGTACCCTACAAAAAATCCTTCCAACACAAAAGAAAGCTCCCATCAGGTTATTCCTATGACTTTAAGTTTCTTCAGAGAATTTGTGTACTAGAGTAGAGATCTCTTCTGAGCCCAAGTGAGAATTCATCTGGAATAGGTCCAATCTCCTAACCTAAGGAGGGATATATTTGTAAAAGAGAGAGTACAAGGAAAAAATATTCAAAATAATTCCGGGTCAGTGAATTTGTAAATCAAATGACGTAAATTATAATTGAATGAGTTGGGTCTCATTGGCTATTGCTGCCAGTTTAATCCAAAGGCAAGTATTCCTGTACATAGAAAACCCAAACCTTCAAGTGTTTATTTGGAGGTAATTTTTTTCATCTTTTATGTAGTTTTTATTCAAATTTTTAATTTGTTTTCCCCAGGTATTAGTTGATTAATTGTTTATTTTATGCACTTTATTTCAGTTCTTTATATTATTGTTCTCCCAATGTTTAGTTCATTAATCTTCAATGGTTCAACTGAATGTCAGTGAGTGTACAGAGTATACCACTGGAAATCCTTACTCTTCACAGACGTCCACAAAACAGAGAGAGAGACAAAAAAAAACAAAGAATGAATGACAGAAAAAGCACTGGAACACAAAATTCATGCAGTCAACCTGTTTCTGTAGTTGAAATGTGTAAATGTGGCTAAAATATGCAGGCACACAATATTTACCTGAACATGCAAAACTGTACAATCGATTTTCAGGGCCGTGAGGGTGAGATTCGACATTTGTATCGCAGCTTTGCATTCCTACACTGTAAGAAGTTGGTGGAGAATGGCGGCATGTTCGTTTGCAAAACTCGCCACTTGGTACTTGCTGGTGGTGCAAAGGTAAGCATAATAAAACATCTTTTTAGAATCAAAATAGGGAGCATAATTCTGTTCTTAAAGTAAAATGTAAATTTCCTAAGGTGAGTTGAAAGCTTGTATATGTAAAATGGGAAGGGTGTTACTTCATTGAGATTGGTGATGAAGATCCAGGTAGCATAGCAAGGGAATTTTTATTCTAAATGTTTACAAAGGTAGTGTCAATGCTAAATGTTACCGAGCATTGTGAGTGTAAGTGATGACTGCATGCACAGGCCGGAGCTTCAGTTCTGAATTTTGTGGTTGTCTTTGTTCAAAAAGTTCAAAGTAAATTTATTAGCATATGGCACCATATGCAACCATGAGATTATTTTTTATTGTGGGCATTCACAGTAAATACAATAGAACTGCACCTTACAGGAATGACAAACAACCAATGTGCAAAAAACAACAAGCTGTGCAAACATAAAAGGAAAGAGAAAGAAATAATAATAAACTAATAATAAAAAAGCAATAAATATTGAGTTGAGAGTCCTTCAAAGTGAGTCCATAGATAGTGGAATCAGTTCAGTGTTGAGGTGAGTGAAGTTATCCACACTGGTTCAGGAGCCTGATGTGTTGAATCAGTTCAGTGTTGGGGTGAGTGAAGTTATCCCCTCTGGTTCAGGAGCCTGATGTGTGGAATCAGTTCAGTGTTGGGGTGAGTGAAGTTATCCACACTGGTTCAGGAGCCTGATGTGTTGAATCAGTTCAGTGTTGGGGTGAGTGAAGTTATCCCCTCTGGTTCAGGAGCCTGATGTGTGGAATCAGTTCAGTGTTGGGGTGAGTGAAGTTATCCACACTGGTTCAGGAGCCTGATGTGTTGAATCAGTTCAGTGTTGGGGTGAGTGAAGTTATCCCCTCTGGTTCAGGAGCCTGATGTGTTGAATCAGTTCAGTGTTGGGGTGAGTGAAGTTATCCACACTGGTTCAGGAGTCTGATGTGTTGAATCAGTTCAGTGTTGGGGTGAGTGAAGTTATCCACACTGGTTCAGGAGTCTGATGTGTGGAATCAGTTCAGTGTTGAGGTGAGTGAAGTTATCCACACTGGTTCAGGAGCCTGATGTGTGGAATCAGTTCAGTGTTGGGGTGAGTGAAGTTATCCACACTGGTTCAGGAGCCTGATGGTTGAGGGGTAGTGACTGTTCCTGAACCTGGTAGTGTGAGTCCCAGGGCTCCTGTATCTTCTTCCTGATGGCAGCAGTGAAAAAAGAGCAAGACCTGGGGATGATGGATGCTGCTTTCCTGCAACGGTGTGTCATGTAGATGTGCTCAATGGTGAGGAGGACATTACCGGTGATGGACTGGGCCATATCCACTACGCTTTGTAGGATTTTCTGTTCAAGGACATTGGTGTTTCCATACCAGTCAATATACTCTCCACCATTGTGAAATCCATCTTCAAAGGCTCAAAGGTCCAATTTAATGTCAGAGAAATGTATACAATCTACATCCTGAAATACTTTTTCTTCGCAAAACATCCACGAAAACAGAAGTGTCCCAAAGAATGAACAGTTAAATGTGAGAACCCCAAAGTCCCCCCCAGCTCCCCCTTCCCATGCGTATGCAGCAGCAAAGCATCGATACCCCCCAGCAAAAAAAAGTGCAACCGTCACCGAGCACAAGCGTGTGCTAGGCGATGGCAAAGACACAGACCTTGCAGTTACCCCAAAGACCATCGCATTTCATCTGGCATTCGACAAACCACAGGTTCTCTCTCTCCCTAATAAGGGAGAGGGAGGTGTCTCCCATTTTCACAGTGAGCGGGAGACATAACAACAACCCGCTGGTTTACAATCTTAAAAGTCTATTTTGTCACTTTTTATGAGCTCTGTGCCCGAAGATTGCAAAGATCTCGGGTCTTCGGGCCCACAGTGAAAGATTTTCCGTCCTCCCTGACGACACACAAGTCTCCTGCCGTGACACCAACCCTCAATCCACCTGACTCCAGAGCCCCAAGAACTTAGGCTTCCATACACTAGGCTACCTCTCAGGCCTAACCCTTGGCATGCCGAACAACAACGGCCGGTCCTAAAACCCCGAGAATGTGTGCTATTCTGCATGTAACTGCAGGTCAGGGTATTCAAAAGAACCCTGAAAGTGAAAAATAAAGGTATTAAAGATGGGAATAGAGCTGTTTCTGAAAATGCAAGCAAAGGAGTCGCTGTTTAGTGCCATCTTAACTCCGACTTCAACTACTTTTTTTTATATTTTGACTGCTTTTGGACTCTCTTCCTCCTTGAGCATTTTAAAGGCAGATGTAGACAGATTTTGATAAACCAGGGTGTGAAAGGTTGCTGAGATTGACAGAAGTGGAGAGCTGAGTTTACAGCCAGATCTTTTTAAATAGTAGAGGGGCTTGAAGGACCAAAAGGCCTCTTGCTCTTAATTTGTGTCTGCCTGGAAGTGTGAAATAAAACTGGAACCACTGCATAGGCTGAGCAGTTTCAGAGATAGAATTAAAGCTGCAGGTCCCTGACACAGGAAAAAAAAGCAGAGCTGGAACTGTGAGGAACAAAGTGATAATACTGCAAATCTAAAGTAAAACTGAACTGAAAATGCTCTGCAGATCAGATAACACTTATGGAGAGAGTAAAGTAGAATCACCATTCCAAGTTGAAGGCTTTCGCCAAAAAATGAAATTTTCAAAGTTCTCTTGATATTTATTGCTATATTATTTATTATTATTAGAGTCATATAAAAGTACAGCTCAGAAACAGGACCATCTAGTCCATGCTGAACCATTTAAACTGCCTAGTCCCATCTACCTGCCCCCCATACCCCAACCTTCCATGTACCTATCCAAATTTCTCTTAAATGTTGAAATCGACTTAGCATGTACCACTTGTGCTGGCAACTCGTTCCACACTCTCATGACCCTCTGAGTGAAGAAGTTTCCCATTATGTTCCCCTTAAACTTTTTACTTTTTACCCTTAACCCATGACCTCTAGCTCTAGTCCCACCCAAACCCAGTGGAAAAAGCCTGCTTGCATTTACCCTATCTATACCCCTCATAATTTTGTATAATTCGATTAAATCTCCCCTCAATCATCTACATTCCAAGGAATAAAGTTGTTTCTCTTTACTTCTATTTGTATTTGCATAGTTTATTGTCTTCTGGACTCTGGTTGAACATCCAAGTTGAGTGATCTTCACTTACTCTATTATGGTTATTGGTTTTATTGAGTACGCCCACAAGAAAATGAATCTCAGGGTTGTATATGGTGATGTGTGTGTGCTTTGATAATAAATTTACTTTGAATGGGATCATGGTGTAATCTGGGATGGACCTGTATTCAATATCTGTAGAGCCATTTTGAGAAAACAAATTAAATTTTCCTTCAAACTAGAACTGCTTCTTCGCCTTGCATTACAATCAATAATTGTTCACCAGTTTTAAGAAGGGAAAATGTTGGAAGGGGGTAGTATAAATCAGAGCGAGACAGTCAGAGTTCGCCAGGGAGACTTCCTCGTGCTGCATCCTTCTGGAATTTGCTGTTTTGTTTCAGATTTCAAATGTCTGATGTTTCTCTAATTCATGACTTTTACTTCTGTTGTAGCCAAGGGATGTTACAAATTTCACAGTGGGTGGTTTTGCTCCCATGAGCCCCCGGATCAGCAGTCCGATGCACCCCAGTGGTGGAGGTGAGTGAGTGCACACTGTCATCACCGGGACTAAAATCTGGTTCAGTCCAACATGACCCATTGATATAACCCAGCGTTCTATTCCTAAGGTGTGCCCTCCCATTGGTATCATACAATTGAGAGTAAGGGTACACAATAGATAATTTATTGGTTTAAAAATCTAGACTCCTAATTATAACCCAGAAGCATACGGTGAATTCTATTTAATTGGGACACATTTTGACCAGTACATTTAGGTCCAATTAAGCGGCTCCCCCAATTAGCCAAACACTCATGGAAATAGTTAAAAAGGTATATAGAAAAAGACACACTTCTGTTTAACTGAGTAACAAATTACGTATTTAAATGAAATACAGAATAAATTAGAACAGTATCAATACTAGTACAGTACTATAAAGCTACGTATTAGTTCCTAATAATTATTGATGGAGGAATTCATCCAGTGTATGCTGCGGTGTTCTTTTGACTGTAACTGAATAAAATCAGTGCAAACACCTAGACCAGATAAATGGACTGACTTCATACAATGCTTTTGATGGTTGCAACCTTCAATTCTTCATTTTCATTGTAACATTCAAGATGATTGTTGATAACTCAAATTCTTCGTAGTTCCTAACTTGTTGAACTTGTTTTCACTCCTGGCCATTTTTGGCATCTCCAAGCCTAAATGTTTGAAACCACAGTGAGTAAAACAGTTCAGGATTGTCTTACTGCTCATTTCTTTGCAACTAGCAGGGACAGAAATCACTACTTTTTGAATGCAATCACATATAATTGATTCTACTTAAAAACTTTTTGCTCTAAGCAGGGTGTCGTGTTTTATTTCATTTATCTTTCTGACTTGCTTTTTGTGCATTTGCCTTATTTCCATGCTGAGTTGTAGACTTTCTCTGCAATTGGTGTATTTTGATGTTTAATTAATTGCTTTTATTTTTGCAACTGTGCAGAATTGGATAACTATTTTATCTTGCAGCCCCTCGAGGTGGCGGATTTGGAGGACAAGGAATGGGCCGTGGTCGAGGACGCAGAGACAATGATTTGATCGGACAGACAGTTCGCATTTCACAAGGACCTTATAAAGGTTTGTCTGAAACAGACTTTTAAAAATAATACCAACTTGTGAAGGCCACTTGATTGAGATAATATTCACCACTGGACCTGCTAAACTTTTGTGGTACTACCAGTTCCTGATATACAATTTTGTTTTCACTGTCTCCCTGGTGTCAGGTTTTATACATCAATTTTTTAAAGCAGTAGAAATTTCTACATAAACAAATCAATTATTGCAGTTCAAAAGTTCTAATTCTTCTTCTTGGGCCTTTAGCTCCCGGTGGAGCACAAGCCATCGATGGCTTTCCGTCTCCATTGTCTACATCGTCCATTGTATGGTTGAAGTTCATCAGTGATTCTGTTATTCACTGTACAGTGGATTGGCCCATACAGTGTTACAAGAATCACCCTTTGTAATAATGATCAGGGAGGCACTGAGAGAATCTGTAAATAATGATAAGAACCTTTATTGACTCAACTGAAGAACATGTGGACTCACACAACTAAATACCTGTGTGCACACCTACTAAGTTTTCCTTGACCTTCCATGAACTGTCAAAAACAGAAAAAGTATAATACCAGTTAAAAAGGAGTTACTACTGCTGGCCACATATTCCTCGTGATCCCATTTTGATCTACACATATCCATGGGATATTCACATCCACGAAAGTTGGTCCTCAGAGTTTCCGCTGCCAGTACACTAGAAGCATCTGTTTTTATATTCATTCCTTACTGATTCAAATGTTACTTTCCAGTGTCATTGGTTGTAAGACATGTGTCTGACCTTTAACACCTTTTTATTGGCTCTACTCCAAGCCAGCATCCATTCCCAGCAAGTGACAATCAGTAATTTATGGCACTTCATTTTCAATCAGCAACCAGCTTAAATCACACACAACAGATTCAGACCCCAACAGTCAAAACCTGTATGTTGTATCCAACCAAATAACACCTCACAAATAACTTCTTATTTGGCAATGATCCCTTGTTCAGCAGACTGACTTAGGCACCTTTGTGACAATCAAGAAAGCGACAACCTCTCCAAATGAGGAACACAGTCTCTTCGTAAAATAGCTGCCTCCAGCTCTTCACTCATGGCAGTAACAAAGGCAGCTGGTCTGTCTGCTTCCACTGTCCTTGATTTATTTGAATTCACTGATTTGCAGACTATAGCTCTTTCTGGCCAACAACAGCTTCACCTGAGCCCTGTTGGCTGGCTTTAACCTGTTTCTACCTCTCACAACCGGGACATAGGGTTGAACTTTTGAGAGGCAGAAATTCTAATTAGTAGCTTGTATATTGATAATTGATGATCATCACTGTACCACCTTAAAAGCTGAAACTTAATGTTTGTTTTATAACTCTTACTTTGTAATACTTTGTGTGGCCTAGTACCTGTCTAGTCAGGAGCCACAAGAAGGGATCATACAATAGTGAATAGTTATTCAACCACGCAGTCTGTGCTGTCATTCAGTGTGATTTAGCCTCACCTTCTCCTTTTCCCTTCTACTTGTTTCTGTAACCCATGACTAGCAAAATTCTACAACTCAGTCTTAGACTTCAATTTGACCACTGGCCTGATTTTTTTTTTTGTTTAGGGGCAGGTGGTACTTCCAAATTCTCCCCCCACCCCTGAAGAGGTCAAATCTCACTTGGGTTTAAAATATTTATGAACTAAACTGTAAAACTCAAGCAATTAATTTTCACTTAATTGTAGATATTTCACCTCCAGTTGTAAGTACTTACCCTGAGAGTGAAAGGTGAGATGTTTGAGGGGAGTATGAGGGGCATCTTTGTCACCCAGAGGGTGGGGGATATCATTGAAACATTGATTATTGAAAGGCCTAGATAGAGTAGATGTGGATAGGAGTTTCGAATAGTGGGGGAGTCTAGGATCAGAGGGCACAGACTGAATATACAAGAATGTCCCTTTACAAGAGAGATGAAGGGGGATTTCTTGAGTCAGAGAGTAGTGAATCTGTGGAATTCACAACTGTGGAGACCAAGTCATTGGGTATATTCAAAGCTGAGGTTGATAGGTTCTTGACTAGTCAGTGTCAAAGGTCATGGGGAGAAGGCAGGGGAATGGGGATAATAAATCAGCCATGAATGAATGGTGGAGCAGACTCAATGGGCCGAATGGCATAATAATACTACTGGTGAGAGTGTGGAAGGAGCTACCAGGTTTGATTTTAGCATTTAAGAGAAGTTTGGATACGTACATGGATAGGAGTGGTGTGGAGGGCTATAATTCAGATGCAGGTTGATGGGCCGAGGCAGAATAATAGTTTGGTATGGAGTAGGCGGGTTTCTATGTTATAGTTCTCTGACTAAAACCCTCTTCACAGTAGAGCTCTTCCCCGTGTTACTAATGAGCAGCTGGCTTATGTTAGCCCAAACATAAAGTGAACATGAGATGGATTTATTGACTGCTGCAGGCGTCTTCGGTGTGTAAACACTGTTTGTGGCCGCATTCCTGACTTGTGGGTTGTTGAGGTTATGGGCAGTTCTCAGCAATGGAGCTCTGCCCTATCCTGGGGAAGTCATGTAGGTGCATTTTGAAAAATACCCTTTTATTTCATTTTCAGATTTACTAGTTACCCCTGTGGGGATGGTGTTGCTGTCCTACTGTTAAAGATGCTCACACAATGCACTAGCAAGGGAGTTTCAGTATTGAGGCTCAATGTCGAAATGTAGTTACACAGTATTTCAACCTCAGGCTAGTGTATGGCTTCAAGAGGAGCCTTCACGTGGTTGTACTCCATGAGCTCATTGATTTTGTGGGGCTGTCAGGGCAGCCGAGGTGAGTAATTGCAGTGTGTTTTGTAGACTGTGTAGCCTCCCTGTGCTAAGCTGGTGGATGGGGAGCCAGTCGAACAGGGTACTTTGTCAGGTGTCAGGTTTGTTCCAACAGCACTTACCCAAGAAAATCCTGACTTCTACCTTACACGTAGTCTTTGGGATATCAGTGGATGAGTCATTTTATGGAATACCCAGCCTCCGATCCCCTTTTGTAGCCACAGCATCTATGTAGCTGGTCCAGTCAATAGTAATAGGAGGGCACTGCCATGGTATTGTGGTTGAATTTCAGTGGTTCCATTTTCTTTTATCAGGGATAGTCAGTGTCATGAACTGTTGTTGGGTGTCTGTTATTTACCAAGTATCGGAATATTTCTGAACATCAACCTGATCTGAACACCCACCGTGGACGGTCCCAAACCTGACTGCGAAAGGAGGTGATTTGGGCATGGGACTAGCAATCCCATCCTGTATAAACCTTGTGCTACAGAAGCACCAACAGTATCTCCGAAGGCCTCATTCCTGGGAGAGGGAGGAGAAAGTGGGCTACACCTGGGATAATTTGAAAGAGTGGCCCAGGGCAGAGGACTCTGCCGTGCTGTTGTCCTCTGCCCAGTAGGGGTGACAGGCTTCAGCTAAGCTTAACCTAATCTGACTGGATGTAGGCATGTTTTGCTTTATTGGTGCAAAGGTCCTTCTGAACTTGGATGAATAAAGGTCTTTAATGACACTGCCCTGACGAGATCCTGCAGCGATGATTGACCTCGAGCAACCGTAACATCCCTTATGTTAGGTGTGAATCCAGCCGCTGAAGTGTTTTCCCCTTATTCCACTGACCTCAGTTTTATCAGGGCACATGGATGCCCCACCCCGCCCATTGCCACAGGTTGAATGTGCTTGTTTCCACAGGTTACATTGGGGTAGTAAAGGATGCAACAGAATCTACAGCCCGTGTTGAGCTCCACTCCACCTGCCAGACCATTTCTGTAGATCGCCAGCGGCTCACCACAGTGTAAGTATGCAGTTTCAGTGAACCAATTCCAAAATGTCGAGGGAGATGAGTGTGCCCAGTGAACTAACTCAGATTAGTTGGATCCAAACTCCAAATTCTCATGGTGCCCAGACTGAGAGTGAAGCCTGCCGTGGCTCTGGGAGTACATATGTCTGTGATTCCCAGTTCTTGATTAGTCAGGGCATCAGTGGTTATGAGGAGAGCGCGGGAGGATGGGGTTGAGAAGGATAATAGATCAGCCGTGGTGGAATGGCAGAGCATACTCAATGGGCTGTGTGGACTGACTCTGTTTCTGTGTCCTATGGTCAGAATGGAATTGATTGCTGATTGCTGAGAAGTGGATGGTGACTGCTTGGTGCGTTGTGCTGGTGGAACTAAACTAATAGTGGACTGATTTTCATTGGGTGGGGCGGATTGGGCTGGGCTGAATGGTCGTCTCCTGCTCCTAATTTGTAGGTGACTGAGAATTCTTCAGGTTGATCCTGGTTGATCTGGGATATTGCAGTCATTTTAAGTTCCAGAAATGAGAGCTTCTGTTTGTATACAAAACATATATTTAATCATTTAGATAATTTTATATTTAATATAAAGTTTAATGTCAGAGGTAGTGAACTAATTGTGTTCTCCAGATACTAAATGATTTAACATTTAAATTCTCAGGGACTCGAAGAAGAAGGGTGGCTTGACGTCTGCCTATGGACGCACACCTTTGTATGGATCCCAAACGCCACTATATGGTTCTGGATCTCGGACACCCATGTATGGATCCCAGACACCCTTGCATGACGGTAAGGTCACTCAGTAGGATGGCTATTCTTTTCCTATTCAGAATCTCTCTTGCCCATTGGTCATTATTAAATTATTTGGTATCGTTGGCAAGGTCCTGCATGGTGGAATGGTCTGCAAGGTTCGATCAGAACCAGGTTTAATATCACTGGCATATTGAAGTTGCCATTACTAGAGAGAAGGTACCTGGGAAGCTGAAAGGTCTGAAGGTGGATGAGTCACCTGGACCAGATGGTAAACGCTCCAGAGTTCTGAAAGAGGTGGCTAAAGAGATTGCGGAGGCATCAGTAATGATCTTTCAAGAATTACAAGATTCTGGAATGGTTCTGGAAGACTGGAAAATTGCAAATGTCTTTCCACTCTTCAAGAAGGAAGGGAGGCAGAAGAAAGGAAACTATAGGCTAGTTATTCTGACCTCAGTGTTTGGGATGATGTGGGAGGCATTTGTTAAGGATGAGGTCTGAAAATACATATGTCATCACACACAACCCTGAGGTCCATTTCTTGTGGACAATCACAGTTAATAAAAGAAACACCATAGAATCAATGAAAACTGCACACAAGACGGACAAACAACTAATGTGCCAAAGACAACAAACTGTTCAAGTACAAAAAACCCCCAAAAATAAACAAGCAAAAGTGAATATTGAGAACAGGAGATGAAGAGTCCTTGAAAATGAGTCCATAGCTTGTGGGAACATTTCAATGATGCAGCAAGTGAAGTTATCCCCTCTGGTTCAGGAGCCTGATGTTTGAGGTGTATTAGCTGTTCCTGAACATGGTGGTGTGGGTCCTGAGGCTCCTGTACCTTCTTTCTGATGGCTGCATTGAGAAGAGAGCATGTTCTGAATAGAATGGAATTTAAAGAAATCATCACTGAAGGTTAATCTATTTCCATCTAATTTTCCATTTTTCTAGGAAGTCGTACTCCTCATTATGGTTCCCAGACACCAGTTCACGATGGGAGCAGAACACCAGGACAGAGCGGTGCTTGGGATCCCAATAATCCCAACACACCCTCCAGGTTAGCAGACTTTGAAACATTAATGATACGGTACAGTTTGACTTAAAAAGTGTATGCAGAAATTAGCATGGGTTATATGGTGGTTGATTAAGCCCGTCACCCTTACGGGGACAAACAGCTCACTAGTGTCCTCTGTCCTAGGCCCCTCTTTCAAGTAGTCCCCAAGTGTACCCCATCTTTAAAGATCCTTCCTCTCCCAGAGAAGAAATCTTTGGAGCTTGTGTTGGCCTTCCTGTAGCTCTGGGTTTTTTTAATGGGAGGGGGTTGCTATCCCCATGCCCAATTCTTCTTTCGCAGCTGGGCTTGGGACTGTCCTTTGTAGAGGTAGATCACATGGTTTCATCTTTTTACATATCTGTTTCATTTCTTGCAATTGTTTATTTTCCTGCCTCGTCTGCCAATACCATTTTAAGAGGAAATATATTTAATCTCACAGGAATGAAGAAGACTACGATTTCCCTTATGACGATGAACCCACACCATCTCCTCAGGCGTACGGAGGAACACCCAACCCACAGACTCCAGGTTACACTGATGTTCCATCTCCGCAGGTTAATCCCCAATACAACCCTCAAACCCCTGGAACACCAGCAATGTAAGTACCTGCAGATCCTTTTTTTTGAGTAATTAACTATAGCTTATTTTATAAAACTGGATTTTTTTTTCCTGCATAACATACAAAATGCTAGAGGAACACAGCAGGTCAAGTAGCATCTATGGAGAGCTATAATCAGTCAACATTTTGGGCTGAGGCCCTTCATTGGGACCAGAAAGGAAGGGGGAAGAAGCCCCAATATAAGGTGGGGGGAGGGGACAGCGTACAAGCTGGAAAGTGATAGGGGAAGCCAGGTGGATAGGGGAGAGGGTGATGAAGTAAGAAGATTGAAAGTAATAGGTGAAAAAGGTAAAGGGCTGAAAGGGTAAGAATCTGATAGGATAGGAGAGGAGAGTGGACCATGGGAGAAAGGGAAGAAGGAGGGCCACCCCCTTTGGGGCTTTGATGTTTCTGACATTCTATGTGGGTTTCTTTGTTTCGTGGATGTTTGTGAAGAGGGTGAATTTCAGGTTGAGTACTGGATACCTACTCTGATATTAAATGCACTTTGAGCTAGAACCAGGGGGAGGTGATAGAAGAGAAAAGGTAAGTGGGAAATGGAAGAAGAGAGAAGGGGGAGGGGGAAGATTACCAGAAATTGGAAAACTTGATGTTCATGCCATCGGGAGGAGGCTTCCCAGACAGAGTATTAAGTGTTGTTCCTCCAACCTGAGAGTGGCCTCATTGTGGCAGTAGAGGGCCCCATGGACCAGCATGTCAGAATAAGAATGGGAATTGGAATTAAAATGGTTGGCTGGCTTGGCATTAAGATAAGTTTGTTCACTGAATGAGACCTCATGCTTACCATTTATTTTTCCAGGTACAACACCGACCAATTTTCTCCTTATGCAGCTCCTTCCCCTCAAGGATCTTACCAGCCAAGCCCTAGTCCGCAGAGCTACCACCAGGTTGCCCCAAGTCCTGTGGGCTATCAAAATACTCATTCACCAGCCAGCTATCACCCAACACCTTCACCCATGGCATACCAGGTAAGTTTTAAGCCAGCACGTGTGTGAATTACTTGCTTATGGTTTAACTGTTTTGACCATGTTGAGTTAGTGTAACTGTAAATTGGGGACCACTGCCTTAATGGGTTTGGTCAGGACTTGTCATGAGTGGAGAT